>NW_026623386.1:73192-74837 GCF_030028575.1 Malurus melanocephalus | reverse complement strand
CCCATGTAACTTAATAAATGTGCAGAGTAATCAGCTTGGAGGTGAGCAAGGTTTAAAAAGCAAAACCAAAATTAGATTGTCTGAGGCAGAGGGGGAATATATTACAGAAGAAATCTTCTCCTGTTCCTCAGAAACCTTACGTCTATTAAATAACCTAAAATCTATGTAGTCAGCGGTTTATGAGCATGTACAATCAAAGTGTAAAATTCATAAAGTAGTCACACAGGAGAAGTGGTGTATAAATTTTGTTGCAAATATATCTTCAAGGATTTGTGGAGTCATTTTGTAACCACTGATATAATGATAACTCTTGCAAGAGAATGCCRAATTTAAACTTTGGAGGTCATACTTAGGCAGCATATTCAGCCATTTGTTCTGGAAAAGAAGATTCACAGTGTATGCATGGTGGTAACAGAAAGAGCTAAAATTATGAAAGTTGCTATTCTGTAGTTTTGTTGTACAACAGATCAATGGAAAATAAATAGTCTTGAAAAGTAAGTAAGCAGTTCATTTATATTCATCCAGAAAAAGGATCTAGTACTAGTAGATGATGCATTTCCACCTCCAGTTCCATATCCACCTTCAATATCATTTCCAAAACACATAATACTTGCTCAAGTTAATATACAATGGCTCTAAAGAACAGCACAGTGTAGAAGATTGTTACAGATGGGAGCATTACAGGCGTCACATCCATGCACGTGCTGACAGAGTAGTGAATCAGTAAGATACATAGAGAACTAATGGTGATTTATTTCATCATGTAGCATGCAATCTACCAAAAATACAGAAAGATAAAATAGGTGGTATGAATATATTCAAGAAAGATTTTCAGTATGAAAACATTAGTAGAAAAAGGCCCTGACAAAATAGGTGTAAATGATCAGGGAATATGAGAGAAAGGCAGAGAAAAGGTACAGGRTTATAGGAAATGGCTGTGTTCTATTTTTAAAAAGAAATTCACAGTCAATTGTGACAACAAAATTACTGTGAGGGAGCATAGTACTGTAGGCAAAAAAAAAAAAAAAAAAACCTTGAGCAACAGTGTGTATATTTCTGCCATAGCATATGTTTGACTTGTCACTTCAAATTTGTTAAAAAAAAGTTTAGTGTAATTTTAACTTGTCATTTGTTCTGCCAGATTTTCTATTGCCTGTCTCTGTAGTTCTAATGATGTTTCCAATCGTTCTGTCCATATTTAACTTAGAATCCTTTTTTGTTGTTGTTGCTCCTTAGTGTATTCAGCTTATCTGGCAAAGTTTTGGGAGTGAGGGGATGCAGGGGTGKCTTCTCTGCAGACACCAGAAGCTGCCCTCATGTTGGACAGATTCCSCATATTCACCATTCACTTCAGAYTTGCACTCGATGATCCTTGYGTATCCCTTCCAACTCRGAATATTCTGTGATWCTGTGAAACAGCCATTCCCAGCAGGATTCAAGACAGCCTTGTCTCTGGCCAAAGCTGTGCCAAGCAGGGACATTGTTAGCACCTTTCTGATACCATATTTACTCCTTGTTTTGAATGAGAGGTTTGACCCGTTTAAGAAATCACCACCAAAAGCACCAGGAAAAACAAACAAACAAACAAACAAACAAACAAACAAACAAACAAAACAAACAAAAAAAATAAAAAAACAAAAAAAAA
>NW_026623386.1:67457-73137 GCF_030028575.1 Malurus melanocephalus | reverse complement strand
TGACTTTAACAGAGTGGCAAGGTTCACTGTCTTGCTACATAGATAAAGCATACATAGGAAAATCTGAGAAGAGTCAATGCTGAATCTACATTGGATCTATTGGATCCTTGTGAAGAKAGGGGTTGTGAAAGGGTCAGGGTGAAAAGTCACCCCTTTCATTATACAGTGATTTAGTGTAGTCAGGGAACTGCACAGCCACACACCAGGTGAGTCTGACACAGACTGCCCCGCGCCGCTGAAAAAGGGGCAGCTGGGGAGGATCCTTTTGAGATTCCTCGGACGAAAGTAAAGCACAAAGGCGGCAATATTATTATGAGAACTGTCTATTGATAAAGAAGGTTAACTGCTCCCACCAAAAGGGAACAGCAAAGAGAACAGCGAGGGAAAAAGAGAGGCGGAGATAGAAGCAGAATGCCGGGACAGATCCTCCCCGCTGCAGCCCGGGGGCAGTTCGGCACACGGAGCGAGTGCGCTGCGAACTGCGAGAGCCTGCGCGGCTGCGGGCGGGATTGGGAACAGGAACGGGCTGTGTGTGCCTGACATGGGCCGGGAACGGGCTGCGTGTCCCTGCTCTGTCCCTGCCGGGTCCCTGCCCTGTCCGTGTCCCTGCCCTGTGCCTGCCGTGTCCCTGCCCTGTCCCTGCCGTGTCCCTGCCGTGGCTCCGGGACACTCGGGGAGCGGCTGTCGGGCCGGGGCTGTGGCCCCACGGAGCGGCCTCGGGGAAGCGGCGAAGAGGGACAGGGCAGGAACGGGCAGGGAACAGCCAGGGGAGGAGCAGGAGCGCAGGGAGGAAAAGGCGAGGTGGCCAAGCTGACCCTGGGGGCAAGCCCTGCTCCCTCCAAGAACCCCAAAGAAAAATGTCCCTTTGTGTCTCAGTTCAKCGCTTTAATGTTCTAAGGCTCCTCCCATATCCCGATTTCCCAGGCATTTTTTCCCAGGCATCCGAGGATCTGCCCCACCGGCAAGCGGGGCGTCGCTCGCAGCCCGACCGTGGAAGGTTTCTCTGCCCTGATCGGCTGCTCAGTCGAAGCCTCCTCAGGACTGGGCTCACAGCACCTGTAGCCCCTGGAATAATTTTCCACTTCATGTGTAACATATGTCGAGGCAYAAATAAAAATCAAATCGGTCTGTCGCACAGACCTCCAYAAGCGCTGCTTTTTTCACCTTCCTGCCACTGGTTTGTCCCAATGTGTTCTGTAACCCACTGCCACCTGTTCCCTCCTTTGGGAGCCTCAGCCATCACAGAGGATGGGAGACAGCAGACCTGTGCTGACTTAGCTGCTTCTGACACAACTCAGATAATCCATGGTGACAACCAGTCCTCCTACTGCTCCTTCTCAGTACCTTTTCAGTTGAACACAGGCCATAATGGTATTTTTCCCAGTGAAGGGARCTTGCCTGCACTAGATAAGAGCTTCTTTAGACTTATTAACAAGATTCAGTCTACTTCATTTCATAGCCTACAAATATCACCCAGGGAAAGGAGAAATGTATTCTGTAGTAGCTGTGTGTTAGTGATGTCACATCCTGATCATGGTCTTGGGTAATAACTGACCTTGGAAGTACTGGCTTGCTGCCTAAAGGAGTTGCACATTAATATRTTGKCAGTGGATTATGGGTGGCACAACWGAAKTTGAGTATGATAGATTGCAATCCAGATGCTGTATCAAACAATACAGTCACTGCATTCTGCGCTGTGATTAACTTGATAAAAACGAATAAATTCAGTCCAAGTAGACTAAATTCCCCTGTTCATGTGATCAGAAAATACGCATAGCTGATATTCCTCATGTCTGACTAAAAATCAAGCTGGTAGATTCTAGAAAGAAAGGTTTGACAAGTGGTGAAGTCAAGAAAAAATTAGTTCAGTCATCCAAAGAACAGATGGGGAGCAAACTTGCTTGTGAAGAATCAGGTAACTATTGTGCTTTTGTTACTTGTTTAATAGTTAATACCTTTTCTCTTTTTCTTTGTGACTCTAACACTCAGAGTTTATGACCAAATTGGATTATTCACTGCTCACCCGCTATTTACTTGATATCATTCATAAATCTGGATGGGATGTCTTGTATTTTTTTTTTTTTTTTTTTTGGTTGCTAAATGGAAGAAATTTTCTTAAGTAGGAAAAATGGGAGCAGGAAGGCATGGCTAAAACTGTGAGAATTAATATGTAGTAAGGAAAAATACTTGCAGTTTTTCAGTAATTCAAAAACAAATCCAGCATTATTATTCAATAGAGGAAAAAGAAACTGCTCAGCTTCAGCCTGGTGTAAATTCCCATACTTTTAAATGGTTGCTTCCTGAACCATGATTGATGCTTCTTCTATCTTAGAGGGCACATCTACAAAGAATGTTAAGGTCYCTGAATGCATCCAGAGGRGGGCAACAAAGCTGRTGAAARGGGTGGAAGGAATATCCTATGAGGAGAGTCTGAGAACTTTGGGCTGGTCTAGTTTTGAGAAAAGGASGCTGAAGKGTGACCTCATTGTTCTTTACAGCTTCCTGAGGAGGGGTGGGGGRCAGGGAGGTGCTGACATYTTCTCCTTAATACYTTGTGACAAGAATCTYRTGTGGGAATTCTTCAAAGATGCAACAGGAGAGTTTCAGATTAYATTAGGAAGTATTTCTTTATAGAAAAGGTAGTCAAACACTGGAATAGGCTTCCTGAAGGGGTGGTCAGGGTCCCATGACAGTCGGTTTTTAAGAGGCATTTGGAATCATATAATAATTAAGACTGGAAAATCCTTTAAGATCATCAAATCAAATCATCAACCCAGCCAAGTCCCCACTAAACCATGTTCCCTAGGTGCCACATCTGCCTCCAAGGATAGCAACTCAATCCCATACCCAGGCAGTCTGTTYCAGTGCTTKAARATCCTTTTGGTGAACAAATTATTCYRCGCCTGATCTAAACTTTCCCTCATGTGACTTGAAACCCTTTCCTTTTGTCCTGYCACTTGTTACCTGGAAGAAGAGATTGACTCCCACCTGGCTAMAGCCTCTTTCYAGATAGGAGAATAACATCATTCCTGAGAGTCCTTTGCTCCAGGCTAAACAGCCCCAGTTCCTTCAGCCTCTCCTCATAGGACCTGTGTTCCAAACCCTTCATGAGCTCCATTGCCCTTCTCTGGWTATGCTCCAGCACCTCAATGTCTTTCTTGTCATGAGGGGCCCAGAATTGAACACAAAACTCAAGGTGAGAACTTGCTAATGCTGAGTACAGGGGRACAATCACTGCCCTGGTCCTGCTGGCCACACTTTYGCTGATACATGCCAAGATATTATCAGCCTTCTTGGCCACCTGGGCACTTCTGGCTCATGTTCAGCTGGCTGTCAACCAGCACCTCYAGATSCTTTTCTRYTGCAGTRATTCRAGATTGGGSTCAAAAGGCAGGCATTAAGTGGGTGTTCTATTTGCTGTAGTAGCCCCAAACCCTGAGATAATTGAGCAGATGGCCTGATAAAAATGCTGCTGCTGCCGATGGYTCCTCACCCAATTGGGACACACAGCTAGCACTAGCAATTCTTACTATCAATAACCAGTGGGGAAGTTATGGGAGCCCCAAAWTCAGATCATTCTGCCCTGAAAAAGTGCTAATGTTGATGGCTCCATATGCAATGAAAAGGATCATTTTCCACTTAGGATACATGTCAGGCTGCAGCGACCTTCTATCGGTGTTGAGCTCATGACCCCAGCAAAGCCTGGAGGTTCACATACATGGGAGGTCCTGGATGGACCTGCATTAGCATCCTGTGCATAATCCTGGATTTCTAACACAACAGCYCAGTCCTGAGGGACTGAGGCCCACATGTACTCACTTACAAGGCCATGGAGAATTGGGTAGTTGTCATTCATACTGGGAGCACCAGTGGGAGCACAGACAACTCAGACATGGATGGCAGTGTAGGGGCAAAGATGATGGTGGGATTCATGGGAATGATGAACCTAACATCAAAGTAATGGTTTGTCTACTCAGCCCTAAGTCAGCTGAGAATCTCTTGCCAGCTTTTGTACATGATATGAACATGTTCTGAGTTAACTCACAACTCAGCTGGACATAGTGCCAGTCAACCTGCTGTAGCTGACACTTCTTGGGCAGGGGGGTTGCAAGGGACAATCTTCAGAGATCCGTTTCAACCTGAACTACTATGTGGTTCTAAGCAACCAAAGCTATCATTATGTGAAGATATAAAGTCTACCTGGTAAAAAAACTTATAGGCAAGTTTAGCATTGCTGTTAAAGGAGATGTTAAAARTTATTAATTTTAACTTTTCAGTCTCCCAGGGCAGGAGGGTGGAGGAAWCTTGCATCTGTTTACTGTAAAACTATTTCATTTACAATTAAATTACCAAGAATAGCACTGGAAGCAAATTACCGTGARCAACCATTCTGGATTCATTTGTGAAGGTGCCAGCCAGACTGTAAATGTTCAGTTACCAGAAGTTAGTCTTGTGGAACTCAATAATGTCTAGTAGCATCATATTTCCTTCTAATCAAACATATGCATGGCATCCTTCCAGGTAGTTTATTCATGACTCCTGACAATATGCATTGACAATATGCATCGAGGCTGACTTCTATTAGAAGAGAAAGAGAAAAAAAATAATTTAAAAATCTGTATCAAATCCATGGACCTCACTCTGTTGAAGTGGCATCCTATAAAAAACACATCATGAAGCAATAATTTATTTGTACCAAGAGATTGACTTCATATATTTTTCCTGAATAGTTTTTAAGTATTCTGCCCATCACACTTCATCTAGGGTAATAGAACTCAAGAGAAAATTTGAGTAGAGTTTTTTATTCTCATTTTTCTGTCTTAAGAAATGGTCTAAAACCTGTAACATGCATTGCTGAGCTTTGGAAGAAAAAAATTACACTTGCCTTGAGAAATGAAGAGAGGGTTTATCCATAGCATAAACCATTGTAGTTGTTTACATGTAGTTCTCTAGTTTAGATAAAGCTACAGAAGTAATTAGCATTYTCTTGTATTTGGGATTACCCTTGGAATTCAGATTTGTAAAAGACTTTATTTTATTGAAGAGTCTTTGAAGTAGCTTTAGACCAGCCAGCTTTTGTGATTTAGCTTTGGCCAATAGCCAAACTCTCATCCATCTGTTCAGTTACCCGCCCCACATCCAGCCTCCAAGGGATGGGGTGAAAAACAAGAAAGAACAAGACTTAGAAAGCTTGTGGGGTGAGATAAAGACAGGGAGATGCCTGACTAATTATCATTTCAGTAAAACAGATTCAACTTCTGGAAAATTCATTTATTGACAATTAAAAGAAAGTTTCAGGGTGAGACGCAAAGGCAAATATGAAAAAAAATTCTCTTCCCTCTCCGCACACCCCCTGCCCTTGCTGCTGCCCTCTTCTTCAACTTCCCTCTTTCATTCAGAGCAGCCCAAGAGGGATGAAGAATGGGGGACTACGGTCAGTGTAGAACAGCTCCTTCGTTCTCCTCACATTTTCCTTTGTCCAGCCTGGAACATTCCCAGGTCCCAGTCCCGCCGGGTCCCTCCCTGTCCCAGGGCCATCCATCCGTGCCGGGTCTCTCCTCCGTCCGTCCCCGCTCCCGCTGTCCCCTCGGGGCTCGCAGGGCTGTTTCCCGCACGGTTCCCCTGGCTCAGCCCCGGCTGCCCTTTTTGGGCAGCGTTTTGCCCTCCCTTGGCCAGGCTT
>NW_026623386.1:42104-67138 GCF_030028575.1 Malurus melanocephalus | reverse complement strand
TTTTTTACCTAGCATTATTTTGTGTATGTTTTCATTGTACTTTTGCTTGGATTTCTTTGGGTTTTGGTTTCTCTAGTTGAGCAGCAGCTTTCTCTGAAATTAATGGAATGAAAATAGCTTTAACAGGATTGTACCTTCTTTGCTTTTTTTCTTTTTTTCCCCAGTCTAAATTGTATTTTGGATCTCTTGCTAAGCAAAATAAAATTATTCTGAACAGAGGCCTATTTTCTTTTTTTTTTGAGTTCAAATGCAACCTTTACCAGCTTTAAATTAAACCATCCCAGGCCAGAGGCCCGAGCTTTAAATGAAGTGCTTATAAAAATTTAAAGTGCTCTTTTAATTTTAAACCAATGTATGCTGAGATGCCCAGAACCCTGATCACTGCCAAATTTCACTTCCAATAAATTTAAATTGCTTTGTGCAAGACAGAGCGATTTAAAATTATTGGAGTGCTTTAAATGCCATACTGAAGTGCCCATAAAATTTGAAGTCCTCCAATAATTTGAAATCATTCTGCATGTTTTACTGCAATTTGAGCCTATTTGAAAACAAACGCCCAGGCATCCTATCCTTTAATTTGCAATGATAAGCAATGTTAGAAAATGGCAGTGAAGGGTTTACAAGAAATGCTGCCCTGGGAAATGGATGAGTCACTGCCCTGGAGGTTATTCAAAAGACCATGTACAAGTGTCTCTTAGTGACATGGTTTAGTAATGAACTTGGAATTGCTGGTTTACAGTTGGACTCAGTGATCTTAAAGGTATTTTCCAACCTAAACAATTCTACAATTTTGTATGATTTCTCAGTGAATTCACTGTAAAAAACCCCATCAAACTAGATGAGACTGTATTAAAAGAAGAAAGTTATGCTTCATTTTAAGATAATAGAATAGTAGCATCATTGTTTTGAGACAAGGATATGTGGAGTGTGAGATTAAGAAAGTTGGTGAACATTCAAATTATTCACCTTTGTGACTACTATGAATAATATAGATGGCTGCTGTTCCGCTGACAACACACTAGGTGCTGAGCATGAACACACAAGATGTGTCAAGGAAACACATCCAGATGTCACCTGAAATGTGTTATTTTACAATGAAACCAAATTCTACTTTTAGTGCCACCGGTGTACGTTTCAAGAGCTTTCTTCACTTTGGGATTTGCTTCAGAAAACACTTATTCTTAGAAGATGATGTGTACGTTCCAGGTATCCAGGATAGTTTTCTGTCTTGYCTCATGCAGTTTGAACAGATTTTAATCACATAAGGAACCAGAAAATAATAGTAGTAAAAAGTTACATTGACACAATATTAATGTTTTGGCATATTAAATCCGTTTTAACTTACAAGGTCAACACTTTCCAAAAGCACACATTTAGGTTAGCTTACTTCAAGGGAATTTCAAAGGGAAGTTTTATTTGTGAAGATAAAAAAAACTACTGAATATTTGCATTAATATTCTCTGAGAGATAAAACCCTTGTGACTTTGTTCTGAAACTGAGGTTTTCTCCAATCAAACAGGTAGYAAAATCTATTGAATGGAGAAAAAACAATCAAATAGAATTAAAGTGAATTTTTATGCAAAACAAGAGTCAAARTTGCTGCAGTCATTTTAATCTATTGAGGAAGTTTATTTTAATACCCACAATGAGGTAAGTCAGTCTTTACATTCTAATCTACTCCCATGTATTATGTTTCTTATTTCTTTGARTACCAGGCAAAACTGTAATATAATAAATGACAGTTGTCAGTTCAACCTCAGAGAATTCATTAGAGTAATTAACTTTTTGTTTATAGGAAAAAAAATGATGTAAAATTTTCATGGAGAATGTAACACAGATATATTATAGCTACTTGGGACCACACCATAGAACTGAGGAAAAAATCAGGAATCTGTTGCAACTGTAGAAGTAATGTTGCATAAGCAAAATTGAAACCTCRGCAGAAAATGGAAAGTTAGAATCATTTCAGAGGAACAGGTAAAATTTATTATACCARAAAATGTCATGGGCACTTTTGGGTGTTGCACATGAGTAAATGTCACTTCCATTGCATCAATCAAAGTTAAAGGACCAATTATTTTTGGCTAGAGAGGGCAGACTGCTTTCTTGCCCATGCCCTACTTTGAGGCTCAGTGCCCCTGCTAGTGAGAATGACAATTGTCGTTGTCATAAACTTGACAGACAGCAAACCTTGTTCCATCACAAATGCAGTTTATTTCATTTGTTGGCAACCTCAGCAATTATTGTTCCTAGGCTAAGAAATGAATTTTTGGGATAATACAATGCCAGACAGGAGACAAAGTACAACTCTTAGCAGTGTAGAGTCATCTATGACCCTTGTTGATTCCTTTTCCTTCCTCATGCCTTTACAGGTGTGCTGCACAAAGTCGTGAACTAGGTACAAGAATGTTCCCAGGTAGGTAAGGATGCTGACTTTTGGGGTTTTTTTTTTGGGTTTTTTTTGGGTTTTTTTTGTTTGGTTTGATTTTTTTTTTTTTCCAAAGCTTTCACTGAGAGAAATGTCAGTTATCTGTGCCCTTTCTTTTGTTCCAGAGTAAATTTTCTACCACTAGAAAAAAAATCCGCTCTCACTGGAAGGACCACTGGCATTTGTTATTTAAAACTGCCTAAGAACACTTYTGTTTAATGACAGAGAGAAGCAAATTCAACATTGCCTAGGAGTAAATGAAGAGAACTAAATACACCAAATCTTCCCTTTCTAAAAAATTTTTTTGCTTAGAAAAGAGCTCACATTTATTACTCCCCACATATAAATTGACTCTCTTATGCAGCTAAATGACACACTGCTATTTTTTKACTACCTCACAAAAAATATGGAATTGCATTTAATCAACTTTAASAGTGTCTGCTTTAAAGMAAATAAAAGAGTGATATTTTCCTGWACTACACAACAGGTTTTCCTGAAACACAAAAGCCTGAAAAACTCATTGCACAAAATTTCAGACAAATTGACATRTTGCAGGGCTGTAAAAACTTTGGAAAGGGGAGTTAGTAAAAAAGAAACAAACATCCAAGACATTGTATGGCACTAAAAACGGGTAAATCCCACAGATTTTGGACAGAGCACCCATCTCACTGGACATAAGAAAACCAGGGAGAGGTCACAGGAAGGACAGGCTGATTTAAATTCTTTGGGGGAAGACTGTGACAATGTCTTGCATCTTCCCATGAGTTATCTGCTCTCTGGTACTGTTGAGAGAAAGTCTCAGACTACGTGCCACTGTTGGTCCCACCCCAGCATCATCACCAGTCTTGTATCTCTTCTGTCAGTTTTAGGAATCTGTGTCTCAAATGTGCTTTTTGCTTTTTAAATGGACTTAGTTTTCAAAAACTGAGCTTGGAGAATAAACTCCAGCTTCATCTTGTCATGAAAGAGGTATTTCTCTGGACTGTTTGTTCACACACTGGTATTTTTTAAAAGTAAGGATAGGAATTAGCCTGTATATGGTTTTGTTTGGGGCTTGTTTTGGTTTATTTTTCTTTAAGGTTTTTCTGAGTACATTAACAGTCTTGATATTTTTTATGTTTAGCATGATGCAGCACAAGGTGATGAATATAAGACAAATAGACCCCAAAAATGGTCAAAGTTTATGTTGTAACAAATTCTCACCACTTAGAATTATTCTTAAACCTGACATTTTGGTGGAATTATTCTTAAACCTGACATTTTAGTGAACCACACTCACAACAGATTATATCTGCTGTTATCCAAAAATGTCTCAGTGGCTCAATTCCGAGCAGCTATCTCCCTGCTTGACTAAGCAATAATTTTATAGTTACTGCAGGTCATACCAGGCTAAAAGCAGTCATTTAGRCTTTCTTTCCATCACCGAATAAGGATATATGTTCTTGCAACACTTTATCTGTTCTGTCTGAAGCTGTAGTTAAACTTTGTATAACCTTAAAGTTTCAGATAACTCTAATTATAGAACTTTTTTTTTTGTACAATGGGTGAGACTTTTATAGTGAAATTGCAAAAGTATGATTCATTTGATGGCTGCAAATAGCACCACTTGTTGCTAGGTGAAAATTTACACTGGCAAGACTGAGAACAAAAAGTTGATTCTTGGCCAAGAGTGAGTGTTACTTCTGAACCAATCTAAAGGGAAAGAATAATTGAGATGAGATTAAATGGAAAAGCAGATAATTTCAAACTAAATTCTGATTTGTTGTTGTTCCTGTGTCAGGGGGAAGGTGGTGTTTAGTATTTTCTTTTTAAAAGCATAATGATTTTTGTAAATGAAGCAAATATATCTCGCTCCTATCTGGTCAAAAACACCAGGCACAGTACTACAAGGTGAATCAGTGGAAACAGATAAGAAAAAAATTAGAAAAGAGATTGTGAAAAAWAATTATCAACTAAAAGGAGAACAGCATCAACATTAACTTCAGCATTTTGCTGATAATGGGATTTTTTTGTATTTAAGTAGTAAATAACACTTTCAGAGGTGTTGTGACACAAATAGAAAATTGTGGATATTCTTAATAGGGAGAGTGTTAAAATAATATTCAAGAATGTCTRCTTTCTGAAAACCAGAGTGATCAAAATAAATTTTAAAGCTAATAGCAGAAGATTCTATGTTATRCATCAGTGCCATTATGGAGACAAGAGTTAATCTAAAAAGTTTACCAGTGGAAATGGGCAAAGAAGAGAGGCTTCTGCAGTTCATTAGTCAGTGATGTGATGTGCCAATATATTATGGCTGATAACAGCATAATCTTTTCTCAGCAGAGAGAAACACTAGTACAACTGAACATGGGTATACTAAAACCTCTGAAATTAGTGAATTAGGAGTAAGTAAAATTCCTCTGAAATGCTGTGCATAATTCTGATCACTCATTTTAAAAATTATAATTCAAATTAAAACAAGTACAGGATGAATCAGTAATTGGGGCAACTTATCATAGCAACAAAGACTTGAAGAATATTATTTCTCTTAGGCYTTTAACTTGCTAAGATAGTGGATAAAATTGCACATTACACCCATGTTCAGGGGTAAAATGTTGAAAATCTACCTTACTTAAATACAACATTAACCAAAGAATATCCATATGTCAAAATAAACTTTCAGTAATTCACCAATCTATGGAAACACCTAAATATTTCATTGTATCAAACCAACACAAAGCCAGACTCTATCAACAGTCAGACTCTACAGTTTTCCTTACAGTTTTTTATTCATAAGCAGTATATGAACTCACAGCGTGTAATTAACATGGTTATGAGATGAAAGTTCAAAACATTAAATAATTATATTTAGAACACCTACAATGAAATATTTTAATTTTTTTTCTTTCTCACAAGTTATTTTTATGTAAGTCAGTTCAAAACTTGGAAGACAATTTCCTTTCACTGTATAGCACCATTTTTAATGCACAAAACATTGTCAGTTTCTCAGTATAGATGCAATTTTATTTAAAAATAAAGTCACCAAGGAATTTCAATAAAACAAATATATTCTGCTTTTCTGAAAGAATATTTTGACTACATTGAAAGAATATTTTTCAGCTGTCATTCTTAAAATGTATGTTCAACATAAATGATCAAATGAGATTTTTTTTTCTCCCATTTTTTGTTTTTTCAACAAGGTTTCTGCTTCTCTCTACTTATTTGCTGCATTCTCATGTCTTGAGAAGGTACTGATAAAAATAGGAACCAAGAGAACATAAGCAAATTCAGGAGGGATTTACAGATGGCTATCAGCAGGAATACTGAAAGTGACAGGCTTGGGAATGAAAACAGAACTAAAAATGAAAGGGTAAAACTAAGGTGTTCAGTGAAGCTCTCTGAATCTGAGTATTTAAAATTGGACTAATCTATTCATTTGTGTTCTTATAATCCAGTATTCTCTTTCTACCATAAAGTGGGCATTTAGGAATGTGGCAGCATCGATAGTTGAATATTTGTGGGGGACTTGAAGAGTTATATTTGTATAATATAATGGCACCTCCAATTTTAATTTCAGCTTATATCTATTGAATGTGTTGGAAAGGTTTCRACAAAATGTAATAGAACAGGTTGACAAAATTCTGAATTTCACTGACACGCAGTTATGATTTCCTTTCTATCACTTTTGAAGTTTTAGGATTTTCATCTAATTGGTAAGGTTATGGGAAATTAATTTGATTTAATTTTAGTTAAACTTTTTCAGGCAGCATTGCAGCATAAAAGGGTGGGGTTTCAAGCAAAGTCACCAATGAAGGCATCCTAGTCTACTGTATATTGATTTATCCCATAGCCCATAGAATTTCCCCATAGCCCATAGAATTTCCCCATAGGCCTGGTCCTACCAGGATGTCATTGGCCTTCTGGCCACTTGGGACATGCTGGCTTATGTTCAGTTGGATGTCAACAAGAACCTGCATGTCCTTTTCCATCAGGCAGCTTTCCAGCCACTCCTCCCAGCTGCTAGCRCTGCATGGGGTTGTTACAGCCAAAGTGCTGGATTTGACATTTTGTTCAACCTCACRCAGTTGGCTTCATCCCATAAATCCAGCCTGTCCAAATTTCTCAGCTGTCTTACAGCCCTCCAGCAGATCAACATTCCCACCCAGCTTGGTGTCACCTCTAAACTTGCTGAGGGTGCACTTGATCCCCTCATCCACGTCATGGATAAAGATATTAAAGTGATCTGATGCCAGTACTGGGTCCTGGAGAAGCCCAGTTCATGACCAAACRGAAATAGAACCAGTCTTCACTGCCCTTTGGAGTCATCCATCCAGGGCATTTTTAACCCATTGAAGAGTACACCCAGCCAAGATATGAGCAGCTAGTTAATCCAAGAGAATGTTGTTGAAGACTATGTCAAAAGCTTTATTAAGATCCAAAGAGAGAGATTCACAACTTTTCACTTATCAGGTCACTTTGTCGTTGAAGGAGACCAGGTTAGTCAAGTAGGATTTGCTTTTTATGAAGCCATGCTGGCTGTGCCTGATATCCTGGTCATCCTGCACATGATGTGTGATTGCACTCAAGATGATCTACTCCATGATCTTTGCCAGCACCAAGGTCTTTGCCAGCACCTGAATGACCTGTGTCCTGGATTCCAGTTCTGGCTCTTGTAGATTGGCATCACTGGCATCACATTTATTAACCTCCAGACATCTGTGACCTCCCCAGTTAACCAGGACTGCTGATAAATGAAGGAGCATGGCTTGGTGAGCTCTTCTGCCAGCTCCCTCAGTACCCCTGGGTGTATTCCATCTGGCCTCAGAGACTTGTGCAAGTATATGTGGAGCAGCAAGTCACTAATTCCTCCCAGATTATAGGGATTTCACTCTGTTCCTCATCTGTGTCTTCCAGCTCAGAGGGCTGGGCAACTGAGGACAACTCAGTCTTGCATCTAAACACTGAGGCAAAGAAGGCATTAAGTCCCTCAGCCTTTTCCTCATYCTTTGGCACTATTTTCCAGCAAAGGATGGAGATCCTCCTTAGACCTTCTTTTGTTGTTGATATATTAGTAGAAACATTTTTGTTGTCTGTAATGGCAGTAGCCAGATGAAATTCTAATTGGGCTTTGGCCCTTCAGATTTCCCTTCTGAATAATCTCATTACATCCTTGCRATCTTCCTGAGTGTGCTGCTCATTCTTCTAAATCTCATAAACTCTCACTTTTTTTCCTGAACACAACACTCTCTTWAACCAGGCAAGGTTAAAGCCTTCTTCCCCAGGGCTCATCTTTTTCCCCGTGGGGACGTCTGGTCCTAATTTTTATCCCCTTCCTCTTCAAATCTAGCACAAAGCTCTTACTGTAAAAATGAAAAATTATCTCTGCTGAGTCCTGAGTAGCGATCTTTTTTCCCCTTTGAGACAGGGTACCCCATCTCTTGCCAACAGTCCTGGTGTTCTCTAAACCAACATGTGACCAAAAACTTCAAAATTCTGACCCTGGAATTATTAGAAATGCACGTGCCTAATGCAGCAGTGGGAATGATTGCTTGTTTCAACATTAAGACAACAGGTGGCAGAAGATGAAACATCTGTMATGCTGCTTGCTTAGAAAGCTAAATATGGATCACTGGAATTTGGGAAAATTTATGTACAAGTTTTGAAAAACTTTCACTGCTTGCAAACTTTTAGAACTTTGCTTGTGCTTTTGCCTGGATGGAAAATCACCACAGTCAAGCACAGATTGGAGAACATGCAACTGGAAAGCATCCCTGCTGGGAGACACATGGGAGTGCTGGTGGGCAGCAGCTCAGCGCCAGTCAGCAGAGTGCGACCTGGCAGTCCAGAGGGCAGCTCATGTCCTGAGGTGCAAAAGAGGAGATTATCCTGCCCTTTAAAAGTGGAAATTATCCTGCCACTTTAAAGTGGAAATTATCCTGCCCCTTAAAAGAGGATATAATCCTGTAGGTTTGGCCCAGTCTCCCCTTGAGTTTTTAGGAAGGATGTGAAGGTCCAGAGTAGGGCAACGAAGCTGATGAAAGGAATGGAAGGGATGTCTACTAATGAGTGGTTGAGGAATTTGGACTTGTCCATTTTACAGAAAAAGAGGGTGGAGGGAGACCTCATTCCTCTCTACAGATACTTGAGGAGGGGTAGGAGAGAGGGATGTACTGATTTTTTTCTCCCTGYGAATAGTTCAAAGCTGCATTAGAGGAGGTCTTAGTTATTAGGAAAYRTTTCTTTACCAAGAGGGTGRTCAAACACCAGAACTGGTTTCCCAGAGAGATGGTTAGTGCTCCATTTCTGTCAATGTTTGAGAGGTATTTGTACAATGCCTTCAAACATATGCTTTAGCTTTTGGTCAGCCCTGAAGGGGTCAGGCAGTTGGACTASATGATTGTTTTAGGTTCCTTCCAACTGAAATATTCTATTCTATTCTATTCTATTCTATTCTATTCTATTCTATTCTATTCTATTCTATTCTATTCTATTCTATTCTATTCTATTCTATTCTATTCNTCTACTCTATTGATTTCTATTAATTTCTTATTTTTTATACCCTGCCTTGGCTGGGGGCAGATAAGTACTTGTGAAGAATTTTCTCTTCCATTCTAGAGTAAGGTATGGATAGAATAGGGCAGGAAATTCACAGAACTGGATAACTGGATGCTGGTCTGCAGCATGGCAGACAACAACAAATGCTGCTTTTTAGCACTGAGTAGCACAGTTCCACACATCTGAGGAAAATGCCTGATGCCATTGCTCTACTCTGAATGGATTGGAAGAGAGGTTTCCTTAGGGCTAGCTGTAAATGGAAAACATAAGAAATGGAATTTATCATCTGAGCTAGAGAGAACAGCATCAAATTACAACAGATTACATCAGATTACAACAGCCTTTTTGTCTCTGTTCCTGGTTAAAACAGAAGAAATAAACAAGCAAATGATTGTCCTACCAAAACTTGACAAGATAGGCAAAGAGTGCTCATACATTGAGGTATTCAGCGGAAAGGCCAGCAATGAAAATCAATCTCACTACCTTTTTGCAACTGCTATTAATGTTTTATACTTCAGTTTTGATACCCAGCTGTGAGATTAAGCAAGTGTTAATGCATCAAGTGTGAATACTTGGATCATGGGCTAGCAGATATATCATCACTGATCTCAAATTTAACACTCAGTTTTGCAACTCTACATATATAAGCTGACTTGAGTAGGAGCTGATATTTTTTTTATTTACCATAAGTTACATTTTGTACATGTACAGAAAATGGGGGAAGGAGAATTCAAATAATGTTTTAATTAGCTGTTAGATAACATTCTTGCATACTGTTGRAACTACATTTCTTGCAATTGTCTACTGTACTTGAAATTTCAGTCTTCAGCCTTGAAACAAGAAATACATATTTGTGTTTTATTTGCATAAAGTRCCTTGAATTATTTGACAGGGAAACTTAATGGCCTTCTGTCACTTTTTTATACCAAATACCGCTCAAAATTAATTTACACTTCCATTAGTAATTAAAAGATATTTTGAATGGATAAAATGYTTYTTTKAAAGACAAGGTTTGCAGCRCCAGGTTGTTGKTTTTTTTYMRKTTKSMRRWTTTTTTCAAAAAGTAATATTCAATCTCTTCACAATGCAAGTTAAARACTTATTTCAAAACATCATGAAACATTACAGGGAAGAGTGGCTTCAAAACTTGCTGATTTTTTTTTCCCCCAGTTATTAATAGGCTATTGCAAAGCAGCCCCTCCAAAGAAGACCTTTAAAAAATTACGTGCTGTCCTCAATACTTCATTTTCCACGTATTATTAAACTAAATTGCATTGTATCAATGAAAAAGAGCTATATGCCTGTAATTCACTGGCATAATTCTATGTCAAAGTTCCAAAGTTCCATTAAGAAACATTTCTGTCTTCCCTGTCCTCTTTACTTGTCTGTCAGGGCACTTCCATTGGAATTACTGTCTTAYTATGTACCTTTCAGCATATTTTACAGCATCTTCTAAATTTATTACTGCACCAAAAACAACTGGAAATGACATGTTTTTGGCATGACAGTCCATGTAAATATTGCATACTATGCAATGGTCTTTAAGGGCTGCACACAACGTTACTGATTGAACCTGAGCGTAGAAGCAGCAAAGATCAGCTGCAGTTATCACAGCATGGTTTCTTTTTTATTTTTTTCCATACCCTTCCCCACTTCTTCATATCAGTATAAAATGACCCTAAAGTAGCAGAACATCCAGCCTGACAGGATTATTTGAGACAGTTCTGTGATATTAGTTCTTACATCACTCATCTTGTCTGCAGCCAGCACCAGGGTCATGACCAGAAGGTGACAGAGATCCAGAACGGAGAGCAGGGAGAAACTCTCCTGTGCCATGATGGCAGTCAGCTTCTGCAATGCTCCCCTGAGCTGTTCAACACATGGCACAGCTGGAGGTGTCCTCAGTCTAGACTAAATTACAGCAGGTGTCTAAACCAGCATGTGTCCCATCCACGATAATCTAGACAAGAAACCTCAAGCTCTCTGTCTGTTTTTACTGATTCATACCTGAGAGCTGAGRAAAAAAAAAAAAAAAAAATCTCCTTTTAAAATTTGCACTGTTGCTGTTGGAATTAATGTGCATTTGCACACCAGAACAAAAAAAAAGAAATCCTCTAGAAGAGAATAATCTTACATATTTTAATTGGAAACAAGAAAATATMTATTTAAAGAAAAATGAAGCACAGGAAACAATTTCAAAATGTAAAAATCACAACATTACATCAGCTTGGGACCAGACTGCGTCCATGTTCTAGTATTGTATTTGAAACAAACYTATGCCAAACTTATTTTCCTGAATTAAACCAAAGTCTTTTGATATAGACAAAGTATAGAAAAATGTCAGTTTATTTCTATAGAAATAGTGTTCAGAATGTCTGCCATTGCAATGCAGCACCAGTCATGCTGTTGCTCAGTAACACTGGCCAGGGGAAAGTGTCTGAAAGCTGGTGATGTATGTGAACCACTGCAATATCAATTGGCAAAAGCTGGCTGTACTACATTTCAGGGAAATAAAAAGTGTCTCAGTCAGGAAAGGAAAAAAATATTAAAGAATTTAAGTCTAAATTTTAGTTTAAGTATATACTAAACTATAAAAGGGCATGAAGACCATATTCAATGCAATATGTGTATTTTTTAGAAGGTAAGAAAAAAATATTGAAAAAAGGGAAATAAGGAATCTGGGACTATGCCGCCGAGCTTCCTCATCTCTCTTTGGGCTGACCTGATAACAGGATAAGGCTAAACAGAGCTACCTCTATTAACCTTTATTGGGACCATGAAAACATGAATGCCCTTAAGAAAACCATTAAGCTAAACATGTGAAGGGAGTTAAAGCTGTTTTATGTGGCTAGCCAATTATCCTTTCACAGCCATCATTTTCTGGCCATATATTAGAACTTGGTGAATGGCTTGAARTAGATCCTGCATTATGTTATAGCAGAAACCTTTCTGCCATCCAAAAATACTTTTTCGATAGAAAAAAGACTCAAAAGATAAATATGAGACCTTTAATCTTGCAACACTGGGAAGCAGCCACAGATATGTGATTAAGCTGTAGGGAGAGAGACACGGATATAAGAGAAAGAGAGGTGATACTGATATAAGGGAAAGAGACCACAGCTTTCCTTAGCAGATCCTGAATAGCACAGCCAAAGAGAGGGGGAAAACACTGAAACTACCTAAAAGGATCAGTGCAAGATATATATTTGTATCCTGTAGGATTGCGTCTGATATCTTACAGAATCCCAGCCCTGGAAAGAACTCAGAATAGACCTTGTTCACCTTTCATTATAGCAGCTGTGGAGAACTAATGTAACTGTCAAAAGGAAAAATACCAGCAGAACTCATGAAACCTAGAAGGTCCCCCAGCAGAGCTGYGGGAGGGCAAGGCTCAAAGCTGGCACTTGGAAAAGAAAAGGCAAGTTTAGGATTCCAGATATCTTTGCAGTCAAGCAACTCCCAACCCTCTGAGGACATTTGAGACAGGGGTTAATCTTTTCTCCYAATGCAGAGTAATGTGTGAGAGAAATATATTCTGCTGACACATGTCTTCACATTCTTAACAGAATACTTGGCAAACTAAAASGGTTTCATAACAAGTGAATGGAGGGTCCTAATTTTCTTATATATTTGGTGGAACTATTAAATCAAGAATTCAATTTATTTCTTGCAAATAGATTAGTATYTATGAATCAAAGACAAGGCGCTGATCCAAACTCTAGTGACGCTGCTGGAGACAACTCCATTTCCTTACCTAATGTATTTTTTTGCATAGAAATGATCTTGTTTCTTTGTGAACTAATAAAAAAAATAAATTAAAGAGAAGTCATATTTCTGTTCACAAGCAAGGTATGTTTCCTGATTAGCTGAAGCCAATCAATACCTTTAAAACTGAACACTTTTAAAAACTGAAGATTTTAGAATGTCAAACAGACAACAAAAACTATTTTGTAGCTTTGTCTTGAAATGCAATTTGTAAATACTGTCACCCTATAAAATCCTAATAATTAGAAACAGGAGCTACCTGCAGAGCTCTTATGTGGTTTTGACAGCATTCTGGGTACCTTTTCTTCTTATAAAGAAGATAGTTTTAAATTACTGTGCACTGCAAGGTTTGGAATATGTGCTTGATTTTCATAAGTAGGTAGTTACAAGGATAACCATATTTTTGTGTAGGACTGAATTTGGCTAGCTGCCATATTCCACCCAGCTGCTATCTTACTCCCCCTCCTCAACTGGCCAGGAGAAAAAAATAAAGTTAAAAATTATTGACAATTAAAAAAGAACAACATGGTGAGAAGCAAAGGCAAATATGAGAAAACCTTCCTGACACTCACCCCTTCCCTCTTTTCAGGCTCAGCTTTGCTCCTTCTCGCCTGACTGCTGTACCTCATCAACCCAAGCAGTGCAGAGGGATGGGGAATGAGGAGATGCTGTCAGTCCATAGCAGCTCCTCCCTGCTATTCCTTCCTCCTCACACTTGACTGCTCCATCCTGGACCATTCCCAGGCTCCGCAGGTCACCCCAGTCCCGCCGGGTCCCTCCCTGTCSCAGGGCCATCCATCCGTGCCGGGTCTCTCCTCCGTCCGTCCCCGCTCCCGSTGTCCCCTCGGGGCTCGCAGGGCTGTTTCCCGCACGGTTCCCCTGGCTCAGCCCCGGCTGCYCTTTTTGGGCAGCGTTTTGCCCTCCCTTGGCCAGGCTTTCCCCGGGGCTCTCKCCCYCCGCCCGKGGCTCAGGGGCTCAGCCGTGCYCTGCGTGTCTTACATATTGTTACAAGAAACAGAAATTTTATAATGAGGTCTCCGTATATAATTGCTGCGGAAGACGATGCGTGCTTTGAATMTGGCAGTTTACAAAGACATGGGAGTTCCCACTTTTCTTACTGTTGTGCAACTATCGTAATGAAAAGGTGATGTGTTTTGATAAAAATGTGAAGAAAATAATACCTGTGAGAGTGTTTGGACAGGAATATTGTCACATGTTGTGCCACCTCTGTAAACCTGYTGCAAACAAGTGTTTTGACTTGCTAATGACTGGATACTTCAGAGTAATAGACGATGAAGGTCTGATGCAGACTGATGCAGCTCCCTTGCAAATAACTAAGAGTGGAAACTTGTGATATTTGTTATCTGAATGCTAATCCCACGTTCATGTATTTTATTCTTTTTTTTTTAATAAATAAACAGGATTAACATTTGCCTTTGACATCACGACAATATAATTATTCTCAGTGTACTCATTCCCCTTACAGGTGCTTGTGTTAATAGTTTAGGATCTGCGGCTGCATCACCTTTTTAATCAGATAATCTGTATTCACTTGAGTAGCTCCATTGCAATCAATTGTTACTGACCTTTTTCTGCCACTGTCTGGCTTACCAGACAGCAATTCAAAGTTTTGGGGTGTGATTCTCTAGTTTAATTTMAATTTTGGACCCTGAAACTGAGCACGGTTTTCATGTTTTGATTTTTTTTTTCATGTGGAAGTACTGTGCAGGATTAGTGCCCAAGTCTTCTAGCTCTTGTTGGTATTATGCTGCCTTTTGGTAGAAAGAAACTTGATCTTTTCATTCTGAATAACAGCCTTTGAAACAAAAATGATCCAGGAAACTTAATACAAGAAAAAAATAGACTTTGAGTAAATATATTTTTGTGGYAAAGATGTATTAATATATTTTGATGAACAACATTCTACTAATACACCAAGAGAATGTTAATGGCATGATTTCTTACATAATTATGATTAGCAAAAACAGGATAAAGCAGAATATGTTACTGCAAACCAATTAGGCAGAAATGAATAATCTGGGAATTTGGGAGACATTACAATTAGCACAAGAAACACAGAAATCACTGTGTTGGAAAACATCACTGTGACCCTGCTGACATCTTTGTGCTCTTCCTGCACTCCATCTCTGTTATACAACGACTACACAATGGAAAAACTATTTCCAGGGGGTTTGCTTTTTCTACCAATGTAACTGATCAAACTTTACTTACTTTCCTTTTGAATTATAACACAAGCTAGCCTTCATCATTGCCCTGGATATTTTTAGAAAAAATAAATTCATGGCAAACACTGATCTGGTGGTTTCTCATTAACCTCTCAGGTTCCAGCATTCATCCATGTGCAGACTTTTTAATTTACAGATTGCTTTAGAAACAAAAATACTATCCTTCAAAATGTGTCTGATACCCCTTCTATTCTATGGTCCCACCACATCCTTTGGTAATTGATTTCATAAATGCTGTGTATGGGAAAAGAAAAGAAAAAACATTTTTAGCTTCCTGCACACTTTTTGACTTCTATTGGTGTATTTTTTTTTCTTTTTCAGCGATGCAAGGTTGAAATTATTATTTCCTGATTTCATGGATATTTATTAACTTTTGTGATCTCTATTTTATCCTTACAAATCTCAATCTTTTTTTGCTCAAAAGCTAAATAGAACAGGACTCTTCAGTGATTCCTATATCAGAGCTGTTCCTTATGTAGTGACATATGTTGATTTTTTTTTCCTAGATTTTTTTCCCCTTTCTTTTTAATGTGTAATATAAYTATAAGGTATACTGTAATTAAATCAATGGATGTATTGCTAATGCAGAATATGGAAAAATTAAGATAATTTCCTTACTTTTTCCAATGCTCTCTGCATTGTGACATGTTTGCGAATGTTTTTTTTTCCTGTGATAGACCCATTGTTACTGAAATTTCAATTTATTGTATTAAACAGCTGTGAATTTCACATCTTATTGCTAGCTTATTTTCTTTGTATCAGCAAARTATCAGTTCATGTTTGGAATATMCATTTCTAAGGCCAGATTGCATACYACTCTATCTTTAAAATATCTGCACAAAAGAGAATAAAAGAGCCACTATTTTGAACTACAGCTCAGAAAAACAATCTTGTCAGGCGTTTGGYTGCTAACAGTTCTGCTAACTACCCATTGTACATAGGATGGAAATCTGCATGAAGCACCAGACTTGCATGTATAAGTGGAAGGAACTCTGGGCCCCCAAAATTCTTCAATGATGTTTTGGATGACCGAGTATCAGAAGAGACTATATTCCTGAAATGAAGCAGATGACTCTTGGGGAATTAGGTGTTGCTGGAAAGGCAGACTCGACAGCTGTAAACAAGAAAATTGGTTTTATGTAAGTTGATTTCCCAAAACTGTAATTCTTGAGTAGTATAAGGCTAGAACTGATTGTGTTAACAAAATGTAGGTATTGAATACGACATGAATTAAAAGGTCCAGCAATTGTTCCTTTTCATGGGAAAAAAAAAATAGAAAACTAGGTGAGAAGCTTTGGATTTCATTTTGGCTTTGCAATCAAACTGTGTTCTTTCGATCTGTTTTTTACTTTCATTGCTTTTTAACATTTCCTAGTTATTCAGGAAAAAGAACAGTAAATATTAAGAAGGATGTATTTCCCACAGAGTTTTTGTAGCCTGACTTATCAAAGTGATCACAACACAGAACAAAATTTTTCCCGATGTCTATCTGTTTACAGAAAAATTTTTCTCCTTAGCACGACAAAAAGGAAAAGAATAAGGAAGAACCCTACCCCCACACAACATGATTTCACTATCTTCATCTCTCCTTGCTGACAAATTGGACTTTTCATGTAATTGAAAGATAGAATTCCCTTCATTATTTAGCACTTATGTAGGCTGTTCACGTCCTAGCTGAATCCAGATGCCAGTCCTATTTTGACTCCCTGCTCTGGACTAGACACTTTGTCTTTTGTTCTAGTAGGAATTAGAAGTGTAAAGGACTGATAATGACAACCCCAACTGGCAAAGTGTGCTCCTTCAGGGCACGTGTTCTAGAGTCTCAGAAGTCCAACAAGRCTATAATGAGCACACAGGAAAACAGAAATAATGAAGCATGCCGAAAGATTTTGCTGGAACTAAGGCCTAAAGAACCACAGGTAATAGCAGTCAAACACACTAGACTCATAAGTGCTGTTGTTTTTATCTTTAATATTTGTAAAGAAGTAAACCACTATGAAGTTATCAATAGYAAAATAACTAAAATTAATCTTGAATAMATCCATTACTATTTCTTAAATGCTYACTAGTAAAAKTACTGTACAGATCTGTAGTGATTACTTTATGGATCTTCTTGAGAGGTAATAATCCTTGAACCAAGGCCCTCTTATTTGAAATACTGCTTGTTATCCTATTTAATTTTAAAATAACAATTRGACTTAGTAAGTTTTTGTAGATATTGCACAACTAACAGAATCCAACAAAGATTCATGTACAAACTATGTAGATAAAATATACCTCCCCAGTATATTCASTTGACAACACTTTGGAGTTCTAGTTTCTACATTTTTTTTTTTTTCTAAACACATTTTAAATGTGTCACTGTTCAAAGAAACCTTGCAAAAACATTTTAGGGATCAATCTTTATCCTGCATTTAAATCTTTAAAGTCTTATATTATTTCCAATTTTAAAAGATAGTAAAAAAATAGTTTTTATAAATTGCATGCTATGCATGATAAGCTACATTGATAGAGTAAGAAATTTCTCTGGAATCAAGAAACATTCCTCGTTTTAGTCCACATGGAGATTTTGTGGTCAGAAGTGTTTTTCACTGATCACATTGGAGTAATTCAGAGCAGCTATATATGGTCAAGGAATATTGAAAAATCTGACACTGTATTCATTATTTTTAAAATGTAAAAGGGTAAGGGTAAAAGTAAGGGTATACTGAGAGGATTGTTTAAAGAACATTATAATATTAACAAAAACACTCTTATTTATAGTGTTCATGGTAGAAAAGCATTTTACTGATTACAATTCTTTGAATATAAAAAATATTTTATGTTTAACTTCTTTATTTCTTACAATTCAGACTTAGGCAACTGAACAATATCTGCTGGGTTTTGAGACTAGTGGCTGAAAAAGTCAAACATTGTCACAGGCTGTGCTTTTCTGAATCAAACTACTAATTTGGATAGTCAGTGGTTCACAGTAAAGCTCAAGAATCCCTGCAAGAGRCAATTAAGACATAACATTTCCAGACAGAATTTTCCCCCAACTCTTGACAGTTAGAGGTCAGTCTGGCCTGAAATACAGGGATTTATATCTTTCCCTTGGGTCCATTACTTTGTACATGGTTAGAGAGCTGAAAAWGGAAGTTAAAATTCATTGGAGCTGCTATGTGGGATCAGTTAGAATTCTTAATTATGTTGGCCCAGATCCACGAAAAGACCCATGGAATGTAGGTGCTCAAARCTGTCACATACTCTGCTAAACATTTAGGTGCCTTAAGAACACAGTTGCAGCATTTCAAGTTAATAAATTTCCCTCAAGAATATTCCTTCTGCCCTTAACTTTGGTGGGTTTCATTATTGGTTTGAGAATCTTCTCATCTTGTATTACAGGCAGAGTTTACGGAACTTGGTTCTAAAACGCTGGACAGAATTTATATGGCTCAAATTACATGATGAATAATCACAAAATTTGCAGAAATAATAATCTCTTCTATATCTGTTGCTGCTGTTGTAAACAATTATAAGTCTGCAGGTGTTGCAAATCTATGATTAGATCTATGAGAAGTTTATTTGGTAATACCATCAAGAAATAAGGAAAAAAATGCTGTTTGGCAAATTGTTCCCTAGGAAAGGTCACTCYTGTGTTTGGAAAAGAAAATACTTGAAATCAGGTTCTACACTGTCTTGAATGGGGAGTGTTCTACTTCAGGAAACATTTCAATTTTGGTTTAGGTCAGACATAAGCCAGGGTTTCACAAAAGTTTAAAAGTACATTTCCTAGAAAAGTCATTTAGCCTTTCATTATGCTCTTCAGTAGGAAACTGAACACATTATAGAGAGATAGTAAGCAGCTGAAAAAGGTCTACCCTCCTAAATACTTCAATAATTGAATATTGCAAATTCTTACAGTAACAAAATAATTACAGAACAAGAAATTTTGTCTCATTTCCCTTCTCATTTAAGGAAAACTTTCACAGCAATGCAGTAGGTCTTTGACTGTGGCAGAATGAGGGAGAGTGGACCCTGTGGAAAATGAATTGTATCTTGCGGTATAGCCTTATCCTAATGTTGYCATCTCTAAACATGGACATTGACTCAGGTCWARAAAGGAGATAATGWTTATTCTGCACAGGGTGTGAGGCACAAGTTTTCCACAAACTGAGCATGCCAGGGAGGAAAACAAAAATAATTTACACACTAAAGTTTACATAAATCTTCCTATCTAACACAACAAAGTTCCCACCTACATAATGCAATCATTTATCTAGGGCTGCCTTGTGCAATATTTCTGTCTGCACCTGCATGGGCCYCTTTGGGGGTCTCTAGTGGTCTCTGRGGGTTGTTTTGGGAGSTGCCCCCTWCTCRGTTTCAAGCAAAGTTCMGMTTAGGATRTRCAGATCACAAGATTGTGTGCCAAGTAAGATGTGATCTGCAGCTCCAGCCTCACTTCTTAAAAAATTGCCAAACAGGACATAAAATACAAAGATTTCCACAAACGTTAAGCAACATCTGCTTAACACACATGATAACATCTATTTGCATTTAAAAGGGGGTTTAAAGGTGAGAATGATACCATCAGCTTACATTTGCAACAAATCAAAGGAAAGGGCAGAGAATTCTGCTGAAAAACATCACTAGAAGGTTCCTTTTCTTAAAGAATATAATACTCGCAGACCCAGACATAAGCACAAGATTTATCTGCTCTGTGGGAGAGCAACACTGAAGGGTTCTGCATTACTTTTATCATGACCTGATACCAGTTTTACCTTTAGTAAGACAATGTCATTTTCCCAGTAGTTGGAAGGTGGTGACCAGGCAATTCCAGGGAGCTGTTCCAGGGATTGGAGCAACTCGCCCCATCCTCACCTCATTGCACACTATTTGCATGTCTTAAAAAGATGGGACTTAGAAAGGCAGACTGTTGCTTAGTACAATACATTGACATTCCTTGCTGTTTGTGTGTGTTTTAGCCACTGTTCAGTGCTCTTACAGCTRCTTCATATTCCCATGCCATGTGTATTTTGTGGGACATTTATGCATGTCGAAAGAGTGTCTTGTACCCACTCTATGAGGCACCAAATGAGTGGATTTCATGCCAAAATCTACAATTGCCTTATCCATCTCTAGACAGACTATGGCAAAGATTTTGTAATTCAAAATTCTCATTTCCCATTCTGCTTATTATTTGAATCATCCTTGCTAATGTCCGGTATTAACATTTTTTTTTCCAGACATAAAATGCAAAAATGAATATCACTTTGTTTTTTGGTTTTGTTTTGTTTTGTTTTGTTTTGTTTTGTTTTTCTTTCATTAAAGTAGTTAAAGATTTAACTGCTCAAATTTCCACTTATAACTTCTTTTGTACCTGAAATTTTAACTGGCATTCACTTTGGAAAGTAAAAACATAAATATGTAAAATTGTTTGAGAAGGGTCAGTTTCTTTATAGCTGCAACAAAATAAACATCAATTTGGACCCCAGTATTTCTCAAAGGAAAAAATGTTTTTAAAAAGTAAGAATTAGATGTATAAAATCAAGCTATGTGTGATAGACTCCTTCATAAGTATTCCAGCTCAAAACTCATCCATCAGTGTCTTACAAATAAAGACATCCTGGATATTTTTAAACTTAAGAGGTTTGAAAGCTTGAGATATTGACCAGATAAAGCATTCCAATTTTTACATACTTACTTTGGTGAAATTACTTTTGAGCTCCTTCCCCTTATCTCTCATCTTATCTATTTGCTTTAAGTAGATGTGCTGTAAATCAGAATAATTTCTTTATTTAACATKTATTAGCTTGTGGGCTTGTTGAATGTTATACCAAAGACACTACTGTGAATCTGAATAACAAATTAGTGCCCCTTCAAATCTGATATGAATAGGATGCTGACAATTTTCTTCAAATAAACTATGAATTTTAAAACCAAACTCAAGATGCTTTAATAGAAGAGGATTGCTAACTTTAATAGTTTGATTATCCAGGTGGCATATATTTCAGTTCATTTTCTTTACATGTACAGCATTGACAATAAGAAAAAAAAAAAGTTTTCTGCATCAAAGTATTGTGGAAAATCTGGGAAATATGATGTTTAAATCAGATTTAGTGTTACTGAGTCCCAAAATAAATCTGCCACTGAATTATTATTCACTGTCTTTATTATTGTAAYATGTTTCAGATCTGCATTATCTAACACTTTCTGTCAATTGCATTGRATAGATTATTTAAAAGAATGCCTGGATATTGATATGCCAGAAAATTATAGGTGACAATTCCCTTGACTTTTAAAAGCAGTTTTTCTCTGAAATTTTCACAACTAAGTATATGCAACGTTAATTCTTAAACAAAGAATGCTGATCATAAAAAAAGTATTTTTTCAAGAAGAGAGATTCCATAGTGACTACTAAAGTTATTGAATAGAAGCTCAAATTTTGATGGTTTCCAGGACACTTTTTTCACTGGTTATATTTATTCAAAAAAACCCAGGACCTAGGATGATTTACAGAAGTTTTGGAATGCTTTCRAAATACATGGACAGTATAGATATCATTCTGTGGAACATAGGTACTTTAGACTCAGGAACCAAGCTTCCCTAGAAATTGGTAAATTATCACAGTTGACTTCTGAAATAGAGAAGCAAGCCAGACCAAATATTGTGAAAAGTTTATACGTGCGTCTCCAGGCTCTTAAGGGTGAGAAGAGTCTTTCTGGTGGGATATGAAATGGAGGACTTGCAAAAACAGTGCATTGGTTTGAAAATGAAGCAATATTATTTTACTYCTCTTGACAWTTTTTCATAGATAGCTAAATAATCTGAGTGCCTGAAAGCAARTKAAGAATGAGGAAATGAGAATACTCAGGTCTGCACCATTTTAAATTCAATAGCAACTTAATAGGTGGTACACAATGGAAGAAAGATAAATCTCTTTATCTGGGGCCRTAGTTCAATCTTTCACTGACTGTTATAAGTTAAAAATGGCCACTCTAAAGAAAGTTGCCATGTTACTAACAGGAGTTTTCTTGTGTTGCCCCAAAATATCTAACCCAATTTTCTTTTAACATGAGGGGCATTTCCAATTCAAAAGTATCTTGTTTGCTTGTTCTTACATAGTTTTGAAATCAATTGCTCATTCTTTTCATTAGGACAGCATGGTGACTCATTTGGTGCTTATCACATTTAGGGCATACATTTTTCTGATTATATTTTTTTTGCCAAGTTTATGAAGAAGCACGCATGCTATCAAAGGGTCATGTCACAGTTAAACACAGTTTTGTTTCAAAAATAAGGTGGAGGACAGAAACAGAATGTTCCTTATAGCTAAGGATCTTTGATATAACAAAAATATAACACAAGTTACTGCATCTAGACAGAGGCTGTAAATCGATTGTTCCATCAGGATTTGTTTTTTTTTTTTTTTTTTTTTTTTTTTTTTTTTTTTTTTTTTTTTTTTTTTTTTTTTAAGTATGTTTGCAAAATGTATTTTTCAAAGTGATAATTGCAATGAAGTGGGGTGGGTTATTCAGTTACTTTATTCAGTAACATTATTATCTACCAGAATTTTCTGATTGCAGATTTAAAGGTCATTATGTTAAGCTTAGCAAATTTTCAACATATTAAGTAGACATTAGTAATCTGCCTATCTGTGTGTTTGTGGAGGGTTGGCTTTTAGCCTGGAGAATTTGACCTTTGCATGGTTTAAAAATTATAGAAAKTTCCTCAATATTAGAAAGTCTACTGATATTTCTGAACCTTCAGTTTCCTCTAAGTGTCCATTGTACACTTAGATTGATATTTAGCTCATGATTTTAAGAAAAAATCTGGGGTCCTATGGTTATAATAATAATTTTTATTTATCATCAACATGGTTGATCAACATGGTGCTGTAACCTGACCTTTTCTTGTTACTTGTTTTTCAAAGGCGAAGGTCTGGGAACACATTTTTTTTTGTTTGTTTTTTTATTTGTTTGTCTACTGTTGGAGAGTAAATTTTATTTTTTTTCTGGGAAGTAGTTCTATACATTACCCACATTAAATAATTAGTTGCTTGGGTTTGTTTGTTTTTTTTTTTTCCACTGAAATAGACAGCTGGCCTATCCCAGTAATTTATTTATCACAGCAAAAGGCTTTCCACATGTTTCAGAAGTGTCACTGTGATATTTTGTGCTTTCTACTTCAACACAGTCACTGTAAACTTCTGTCAAGAGAATAAATCATTTTGAAGAACAGCTTGTTTTAAGTTTGCCTGTATATTTTGAGTACTTTCTACTTTTACATTTTTCAGTTTAAAGCATGTGTCATACGAAACCAAAAATAATTARGGTCTTTTTATCCTCTGCTTCTGAACAGTAAAAGTGGAAGTACAGTGAAATTTGCTCATAAATTATCACATTTTGCAGTTGAAAGTCTATATAATGTGGAATTATACACCAGTATCCATTACTGAGTGTGGTGAAGTATAAAGCGAGGAGATACTTTGATCATAGAAACCCCAACATATAAAATTACTCACAAGTACTTATTGCATCTTAAACTCACTTCAGATTCTAATTCAAACTTAATTCCAAATTTAGAAACTTCATAGAGAGCACAGTTTCAGCAAAAGGTACTTTTCCAGTTTTATGGTCACTTTTAATATTCTGTGTAGTCATGGACCTCAGACAACTTCCTTCTGCAAGCTCATGTATCTGTGTGTAAAGTTTACCAGTCACTTTGATAGGTAGTTGTGCTGCGTTTATCTGACAAAAAAAAAAAAAAAATTGATGTTATTTGGTTTGTTGCCTGTCTCTTGAGGAATCCGTCTGGCTGAAATCCAAAAATACTGATCTGATTGGGTGAGATAGAAGAAGATATTGCAGGCAAGATAAAGCAAAAGAACATATTACAAGTCTGTTTCAGTGTGTATTTATGAATATCAATTAAGATATTTAAAAACTGCTTGGCAGGATGGTGAGCACTATGGAAAGCCAAAAGCAAGCCATGCATCGTATAGGTATAGAAAAGTCTGAGATTATAAGTTTTTGTGGTTTCTTTCAGAATATGGAAAAAAAMCCMAAAAACAACAACAACAAAACAATAGAAGAGTTTGTGTGTGAGATTTGTTTTACCTCCTCAGGACTTTCATGTGAAAGAGGACACAAAAGGATAGCAGAGATAAGTGTCAGAATGCGTGGAGGAGGTGGCACAAGGGAGAGCAGGATGAGCAAAGGGTATGGAGTGCCCATGAGGTGAGGAGTCTGAGCCTGCAAAAGAAGGGATCAGACAATTGCTTTGCGGCCCATCCACGGCGGGAGGAAGGAGAGCTGGGAAAGAGCACCTGGGAGGGGGTTCCTCTCCATGAAATCAGTGTCTCAATTGGAGTGCAAAGTCATGGGTGGCTCACCCACTCTGAACTGCTACACAGATGTCCCCAGGCACACACTGCTGCTTCTTTGTGCTTTCAGAAATAATATAGTCCTGCCATGCTCCTGCTCTTTGCTTTCTCACAGCTAGGTCACAGGGCTTTATCTCATCTGTGAAGRAAAGTCACTGTATTTTTGGATCAAATCAAGTCTGGCTAAAATAAGACAGGGTTAACTGAGCTAGAACTATTGCACAATCATTTCGGTGAGAAGGGACTAAAAATGGACTATATAAACTCTGAACCCAGCTGCTTTATTTCTTCTTGTAGATTGTTCTGTAGAGCTCTTCTGTGTGAGTGGCTTATCCAGTGCTTGAAAAATATCACCTTTTACATTTAGCTAGAGAGAAATTTCTTCAGGTTTTTGTCTATATAGGATTTACTGAGGAGTCTGTTTTTTATAACTTACAGTAATGCACAATGGGAAAYAGAAAAAAAGGAAAAGTTTATGTATTTCACAAAATAATAGAATATTCTGAGTTGGAAGAGACCCACAATGGTCATCAAAGCAGATGAATGAATGAATGAATTCAGGGAATGGCCAACAAAGGGATCAAACTAACAACYTTGGTGTTATTAGTACCATGCTCTAACCTAGACTGGTTACGTACAAGAACAAGGAGAGGCTCTCCCTTTTCTGGCTAGTATATGCAAAGTTGCAAAGTTA
>NW_026623386.1:39639-42068 GCF_030028575.1 Malurus melanocephalus | reverse complement strand
TTGGTAAGAGTAATTTTTATGGATTGCTATTCTAATTATCTAATTTTTCACTAAAGGAAGAACTATCATTTTTCTATTGTAAACCAGTTTCGTCTGAGGTGGCCTGGGGAGGATTTGAGATGAKAAAGGTTTTGGAATTCTAAACAATGCCCTTTTATGATGACTACAGGGTCAGAAAGAAMATATGGCAATGGTGTGCTTTAATCTGCCAAATCAAAAAGATCACAATGCACCAAATATATTTTCATTGTAAAGAAAATAGAATTATGGTCTAGTGGTTCAGTTCTGCTGAAGAAAGCTTCCTTTTCTTGACAGCTGTCTGTACATTAGACCCAAGATTTTTGTGGCAGTCTCTGGAGGGCATGTACGTCGGTTTAAAGTCTGACAAACTGTTTATAATTTGGCTCAATAGAAGTCCTCATTTCTGCTAAGCAGAAAAATTTACATTGAAGTGTCTCTCACAGTCTGTCCAGTGCACATCTCCTTTGTAGAGTCCCATGCAGTGCTGTGTTTTTTCAAAGAAATGGAAGTGGTGATGCATCACTCACTGGTGATGTGAGTCCATGTGCTGCTATGGATTACATACAGAGGCTGAAAACCTCACTGCTATGACCTGGGAGATAGGAAAATAGGAAGATAAAGAGAGATTAAAAAAAAACCAGTGTCCTAGTTCCTCTCTGAAATGTTTCTCTTTTTGTCTCTGTAGCAAAGATGGCTCAAGACTAAGCAMAGTAGCACACTGCATATTCCTGGAAAGCTGTGAATTTCTGTATGACAATCAGTAAACCTAATCATCACTCCTGTTTGACTTGAGGTCAGGATATTTTAMGGAGTAGCTTGAAATTTTCTCCTCTCTGGCCTCATTTGAGTTCATCTCATGGTGGGATTCTAACATTGCTAGTGCCAATTGGTTTGTAGTGTTCATTCCATTTTGTGCCAAGACTGATACAGGCTGGGTGCTGATAGTGTGCGGGTGGGACAGGGTTGTGCTCACACACATGGCATGAAAATCTCACTTGTCAAAAGTCCCTGTGAAATATATCTTTTATTTAAACTGTGAGCCAGAACCCTGACCAGAAGATGTATTAAAGCACCCAAAGGCATTGGAACAGAAAACTCTYTGTGTTTTTCTTGAGGTTCTGCTTCAGTACACACAGTTCATTACTGCTCACTACATTAATAAAAGCTGTATGAAGGGAACATTTTTTGATCCTYAGGATGGCTCACAGGGGTTAAGCTTTTTATAATGCTGCAGAGGCCAATTGTTTCAGAAACTTGTACGCTCAGTGTCATACAATTTATTTTTCTGTAGTACAAAGGAATTTTGCATGTCAGTGGTCTAAAAATATATGACATTGCATAAGACTTTGGCAAGCTAAATGCTTATTACAGAGGAATTTGAAATTAGTSTTTAATGAATGAACACTGCTTAAATATCAGCTTATGGCATTGTAAATCAAGGTTACTGCGCTTAGGTCATGCAAGATTAGGAGCTGTAAAAGTGACYCTTTATCTCAGTGAAATAATAATTTTAATTTCAAATTGTTTTAATTGAAATGTGGGTTATGGGCTGTAAGAATTAAGGGCCTTCCGGCCTCACAGCCATTGTGGAGAAAAGGGGAAATTTTGAGTTTATGCAGGCTGGTGATACCAAAGATGAACTTTGAGCAGGAGGATGGGCAAGAATCCCTTCCAGGGGATTCAGTCTCTCTGTAATTTTATAACGTCARATAAAGTCCAGAAACAACAATCAAAAGAAAGCTGGAATTCTTCAGTGAAATTCTTTCAACAAATTCTTTTAAGTAGTCTGAATACATAATTTTTATCTATGACATTTTTACTCAGTCCTGGAACTCGTCTAATGTATATATTCAAATAGATAATATTTATGTCTTCTGAATTTATGACAAAACACTTAGAGACAGGAATCTCATTTTGAATTACCTGAAATAATTCAAAAATAGAAAAAAAAGGAAAAAAAAAAAAGAATCCCAGAAATCTATTACATCACTAAATTCATGGCTAATCCCCCAAACCCAACTTTAAAGATTGTATAAAAATCTAAGTTGTACAGAAACTTGCATTTTCTGTGAGGTTTTTATTTTCCATTTTATATTGCATCACTGTTAAAAATAAAGAATAAACTAAAAAGAAAAGGAAAAGGAAAAATGCTGTGTTTTGGGTCTTGAAATTATTTTGCTATTTCTTTCCATGCTGTATTTGTTCTGGGGTTGATAAAGGAAAATAAATAGATTCTATGCTGCTCACATCTCCATTACTATGCACTTTACATAGAACTAAAATTTCTTCTAGAACTGAATAAATACAACTAGCAAAGAAAACAATAAATGGGAAAGCCTATGCTGCAAAATTTCTTCCGGTTCCTAATCTCCACAAATAAAGGCCCCGGGGAAAAAAAAAAAAAAAAA
>NW_026623386.1:9602-39565 GCF_030028575.1 Malurus melanocephalus | reverse complement strand
TGCAAAATTTCTTCCGGTTCCTAATCTCCACAAAAAAAAAAAAAAAAAAAAGAAAAAAAAAAGAAAAAAAACAAACAAACAAAAAAAAACCCACTGAGAAATTACAGAGAGTAGTATAAGCATGCAAGGAAGGGAAAAATCTGGCATACAACATAAAAGGTGAGGTAATATTACTAGAATCACAGAATCATTTAGATTGCAAAAGACCCTAAGATCAAGTCTAGCCTTTAAYCAAACACCCCCACAGGGACTGTATCATGGCACTTAATGTCACATCCAAGCGTTTCTTGAAAAGCTCCAGGRATGGTGACTCCGCCATCTCCCTAGTCAGTCCATCCCAATGTTTAAAAACTCTTCCCATAAATAAATTCTTCTGATGTCCAGCCTGAACCTSCCCTGGTATTGCTCGAGGCTATGTCCCCCTGTGTAATTACTAGTTGCCTGGGAAAAGAGGCCRACTACTAACAGAAAGGGAAAAAATATCATAGCAAAGAATTTTCTATCACAACGTGCAAATCTCTGKCAAAATGCAAATCAGAAGAGATATATAAATCAAATCACCTTGAAGACATATAAAAAAAAAATCAGATACAGCAATGGTAAAATGTAATTTARCTTATTTTAATAGACTGCCAACAAACAAACTTTCTTTTGTCCACTTTAACTCATCATACATTTACTTTTACTTATTTTTATTATTTTGTCTTCCTCAAAGAGTTCYAATGTGCATTATTGAAAATACAAAGACAAATTAAGTAGTAAAACTCAATTTTATAGTACCAAAAYATATGACTTGAAATCAAAACCTGTTTATTTAGAGAATGCACAATAAAAATGTTGCTTTAACAGAGTCCATAATAAGGTGYTTGTCTAGTTGTTGCCATCATGAAACTTCTGCGTACAAAGACAATGATCCTTTCCATATGAGTTAAATCAAAAGGTAATAATTTCTTTAAACTCTCTAGACACAGAATCTCAGACAAGAATATGAATTGTTGGTTCTGATTTTCTTGGTCTTGGAAAAGAAGTCCTAATATTACATGTTTCTAAATATTTTCATTAAATCTTTTTTTTTTTCTTTTTTCTTTTTTACAAATGAGATACATATTTTTTGTTTCATTCCCTTTCTGCAAAATTGAAACATGTAAAGCCTACACTGTTTTTGCAAACACTTTGAAGCCTGGGGTTAGATTTGGGAGCCAAGCCAGATGAATATTCTTGTCAGCTGGCCAACATTGCCTGCCTGAATATTGAGTACCAAAGATGTAATAATGTTCTTCAACTTAATGACATCAGAAACATTGAATTGAAGGCAGTGTATTTGAAAGGCTAGATGTATTTATAATGAATGTATGCTAATTCAAGTATCACTGTGAAATCTTCCTTTTCCGCTTTTTACTGAACTACACTTTTGTTGCAAATACACTGTATAAATATATTCTTTTATTTTTCTTTGTGTTGGGACAATTATAAATTAGTTTTCTTTTATAATGKGGGATTGAGTTGAGGGGAGACACACTCCACAACCTCTGAAGTGTTTCTATGAAACATTTTATTCCCTAAATAGTTCTTATTAATGCAATGACACTGCAATTATTGACTAAAGGTAAGTATTTACACATTATAGTCTTACTCACACACTCACTCACTCACTCACTCACTCACTCACTCACTCTCACCTCCCTTCGTTGTTACCCTGTTGGAGCTGCAGTTGGGGACCAAATCTAGCTAATTCCTCAGGAGCAATGGGACATTCTAATGTCACTTGGCTTTTAAGCAGGAGTTTGAGCAGTTCTTCAGAGGAATGATTATTTCATTAGGTGTTTGTCTAAATATGTCTAAATAGTCTATTTATTTCATTAGGTGTTTCTATAGTGCTGTGTTCTTCCCTGGCACAAGTGCTATTGCACTCTTGGATATGACCTGATTTACATGACCTTTTCCTAATGTCAGGTGTGTTTTAGTGGCCTTCTACAGACTGAGAAAACTTGTGCTGTCCTGACTTTATTGATTCATGTGTATCCAGCAGGACTTCTGGTTGCCAGATCTTGTCCATGAGCTGGTATCCACTCCTTATTCAGCAAGTGMTTTTCCTCTTTTCAGATCATTTTTTCCTGATAAATATTTCTCAACCCAAGAATACTGAAATTTTTGAAAGCTGTTCATGCAGATGAACCTAATGGGGGCCTTTCTGAAGGTATCAGTCATAAATCTCTCTAATAGTTTTGCCTGTTTTTTGTATAACTTCAAAAAAATTGACTTTTTCTAAATTTCATAAAACTGTTCTTCAGTTCAGAGAGTACTGTCAGAGTACTTWGTGGTAGATTCTCTAAGTTATCTTCCAATCAATTGTTCAGATCCTTTCCAGCTTCCCACTCCTGCAAATGACTAAATAATTGCTCCAAGATTTAGCTGTAAATATCCTTTAAATATTATTCACTTTCTTCATAGATGTTTCTTACCTTTACAGAGACAATGAATACACACTCCATTCTGTCAAATTTAATAATCTTCCCTGCACCAGACTTTTTTTTTTTTTATTTTTTTAGTATAGCTCTTCATATGGCAAATAACTGCAGAATCATAAAGTACCAGCAATGAACAGAAAATTGTAGACAGATGCCCAAAAATAATTTAGGAACTATCTGATACATTTCTGTATTTTGACAAAACTTATCTTCCTTTCTCTGCTCCCCCTTAACACTCCAGATTACAAATATGTCAGTTGTTTCTCCCACTCCCCACCCCAGGTTTTCATCCTGTCCCTGAACATGCAGMATTCCTGTGCTCCATATATTAGTGTTCACTACTGTGGGGTGTGSATAGAAGCAGGTCAGCCCCGGAATGGGAACATCCTTCATATCTACACTGCAACCAACCATTGCAACATGGAGCTCTAGTGTGCGGCTAAACCCACCAGGGAACACTGAACTGATCAAGATTCCTTGTATCCTACAGATACATGGAAACACCTTTGTATCTCCGGAATGCTCAATATTCAATTAGGTTGGTTCATATTATTATCTTTAGTCTGCAGTACACGAAGTGTCGCTGCACATGAGCAGCTTTATGATAGTCAAAAGAGAATCATTGTTGCTCAAGTAAAGTAGGCTGAGCATTTTTTAAGAAATWCAGTAAAATGTATTCACTGCTTAAAAAATATCTGTCCAAGAAAATATGTAATAAGAGTATGCTTAGAATATGTCTATCCTCAAGGCTTTAGTAGCCATACATTGCAAATACAGGGTGGACATAAAATATATTTATTGTTCTTACCCTTCAGATAATTAAAAAATATGGTTCTCAGAGAAGATCTCACTGCAGGCCCTCAGGATATTTATCAAACAGCAACATTTCATACTCAATAGCTCTTGCTATTAGGAACCTTTTAAAAATAACGAGATATTGCAGTTGTTACAGGCACTAGAACCTGGAAATCTATTATGTGGAGAAGCTTCAGGGAGAGAAGAATGGAGACATGATAAATATAGTGGCTTTGAAGCCATAACAGGTTTTTATTTGCTCAGTTACCTTAAAGAAAATGATGTAAAACTGTCGCATTTGAGTTCCATATTGTTAGAAAACTTTATATTTAGACTTTTTTTTTTTTTTTCTTTAAAAATTGTTGTATGAAAACTGAGTGCTCTTGTAGGTAGTAAAACTGTTAACCTTGGAAAGCTGAAGTCAATTCACAGAGGGGAATAGCTCAGGCATTACCATTTGACACATTAATGGACTAATAGTAGTGACATTACAGATTCATCTTTAATGTCATTCTCTGCTCTTGTAGATTGTCATTGTTACCTTGAAATAAGTGTCAGCTGAGTTTTTGCATTCCTTCAGTCCTTGACAATTTTYTAAAAGGTATAAATTTGGTGTTTTAACTTGCAAAAAGGCTCCGTGCAGACATGCTGCTGTGAGAGACTGAAATGTTAGTTGGTGATTACTCAAGCAGCCATTTGCAGGAGCTGCAGGTGCAAGAGCACCCACCACTGGAGGCCACAAGCTGGGTTTGAGTCACATGGCAAGGAAAGTTGAAAATAAGCAGATTCTGTGAGGTGGGATARTGATTTTTGTCATGCCAATGTCCTCCTTCACTTAACTGGCTCAGCTGTAAATCCCTGCCCCGAAAGGACAATCAGGACATTTACATTGCTCATCCCTTTTGATACAGAAGAGGTTCAGGTATGAAAACTCCACCCAGGAAATACCACAGCATTCCCATGTGGGCCTGAGGATATTTATCCTTCCTGGTGGGGCATAACTGGCTCAAATGTGCTGAGTGAGAGGCAGCTAAAATATCTTAGAAGGTGTCATAATCCATCAAACACCTCAGACACATTTCTAGGGCCTTCCACCAGAGGACTGCACCTGATCCACATGAAATTCCACCCCACACTCAGGGGAGGTGCCTGGACATTCCCTGAATGTATATTAATCTGAACCCAAACCTGAATGTATATTAATCCATGAACTTTGTGTTTCAAGGGATTCTCCCACCCCCTACAGATCAAGACATCACTTCCCCCAATRGACATCTAAATTGCAACAATCAAGTTTCTCACTGGATCCACAGGTGGTGATTTCTTACTCTTTTCTTTCTCTTTCTACCTTTTCCTTACACATTTTTTAAGTTTTATTTTAATGCTTTTATATTACTAAATTTCTATAGATAACGATAACCAAAATGGCTATATACCTCCTTTCCATTCCAAATTGTTCCAAAATAAATCCTACATATCACTGATCTTTCAGTGTCATTTCACTCTAATCTGTCCCGAGGGATCCATTAGCAAGAAACCCAGTTAGCCTCACCTTACCCTCACCTTCTGAGATGTGTCACAGCAGATGCCAAAGTCAGAAACCCTCTATAAAAGGATGGTAAATTGGGAGATGTGGCTTTTATTACAAAAGTGAACTATGGTAATGACTTTGAGGGCTTTTTTCCTATTTTAAGAGTTGAACCAGAACCATTAAATATTTCTCTGTGGTAATTAAAAATTCATATAAGCAAATTTTCCCACAGAGTTTCTCTACTAAGCAACATCTCATAAAGTCTGCCCATGTTCTGCTGGAAAAAGAAATATTTAACAATTTTCTGGATTGAAGATTTGTTCTGATTTTGTAGGAAAAAAAAATTGGCTTTTATTCAAAAGTTTAATGGCTAACTCAGAATTCTTAATGTGTACATATCATCTGGGCTTSATTTTATTATGAGATTAGAAGAAATAACTTTTAGACTGTTTGATGCTGCCTGCTTCCATTCTTTTTTCTCTCCATACATAATAAATATGAATTTTTCAGTACAATGGATGATAAAGAATCTTGTCCCTGGTGAAGGCAGTTGTAGTCATTAAAAAMCAGCTTTTTAATGCCTTTATTCATCTATTCCTAAAAAGAATTTTATGATTAAATTAGCTTCCTGCAGTTTGAGTTAATGACTCTGATTGCTTCCTCTTATTCCTCCCATGTTCAGCCTTGTGACAGATASGATCTTATCATGTGTAAATTCATTTTAACCAGTCCAGATTAGGTCTGACAATTGGGATTCCACATTCAGACATCTTGCGAACAGAATAAAGGTTTGTGCTCAAGTTGTAGAYCATCAGCAAAGCAATTTTGCCTTAAAATTTTCCTGTGCTTGAGTTGGCTCAGTCTTTGGTCCATTCACTCCTGATTTGAGGATAGTTGCAAATAATGCATGGTTTAGCAACGAATTCTTGTCAGAGTCCTATTTCATCATTGCAAAAAGGGTAGCTATTTTCCATGATCTTTGATTTTATTAGAGAGTTCTATTTTACTTAAAATATTGAATACTTAATTGCATACCTTAGAAGATAATAGAAAAAAATGAAGTAATTTTTAAGTAATTTTCAAAAAATCTATTGCAAAATCTATAACTGTCTGACAGCTCCAAGCATGCACTGTGTAAATATTAAATGTTGTTTAATGCCCTGAATATATATAGTTTTTGCTTGCTGTCTAAAATCTCTACATCCCTAAATTCTGTCCAGAGGCTGCACATACAGCCTGCTCTAGTAAACTTAATTGTACTATGGGCTCAAAAATAACCTTATCAAAATAACAGGTTTACAAAAATAGTGATAGTARCATGGCTCCCTGTTGGACAATCAGCCCTATTAGCTCTGTCTGGTGTGGAAATCAACAATATAAGGTTTCTGGATGGCTGACATGTTTGGAAAAATCTCTATTTAGAAATACAAAGTAGTATTTTAAACAAATTAGATTGCTTGGAGATTTTAYTTGAAAACACACAAAGCCAGCACATGGAAATATTTTCTCTTTTATAAAAWATTTGATTATAAATATTTTATTTCTAGTGTATGTACTGGATGCCAGGTACTCAACAAAGCCAATATATCACTCCCTTCCTCAGCTGAACAGGSGACAGAAAATATAACAAAAGCCTCTGGCCAAAATAAGGACAGGAAGAGACATCACTCACTGATTACCATGATGGGCAAAAAAGACTCATCTTAGGGAAATGAATTTAATTTGTTAGCAATCAAATCAGAGTAGGGGAGTGATAAATAAACCCAAAACTTAAAAGCACTTYCTCTCCACTTCTTCCTTCCTGGGCTAAACTTCATTGCCAATTTTCTCTTCCTCATCCCCAAGAGGAGTCGGAATTACTGAGAGGACAAGAACTGCAGAAAAGGTTAATGAAAAGGTTTRTGATATAATCAGAAGGAAGGATGTAGACAACACATAGTGATATTTATATAGTTAATGCATATAGCAAGAAAGAATATGGCTTCATTGGGGATAAAATACCAATGAAGCAGGTAAAAAGAAGAGACTAGAAGATTAAAAAAAAAAAGAAAAGAAAGAAAGAAAAAAAGAAGAAATTAATAGATATGGAAGGATGACAGGTAACTCAGCTTTGCCTTTAGGTTGGTGGCACGATTAACCCTGTCACTGATGATACAAATTCATTGATACTCCATAAGAACAGTAAGATAGAGGCTAACCAAATATAACAGCTGGAAGCTAAGCTGAAAATAATAAATTTCTCTGGTCAGAAGAAAATGGAAGATAAATAAATACAAGAGTATTCTATATTTCACACATATACAGATATTGTGATATTGAAAATATGGTTCATTCATGTCAACTAGGTGTAGATAATAATGCTCACATTTATTTGTATGGAAAAATAAAAATGTTTGCAATGCACTGAAATCTTGTGTAAAAAATATACTGTGGAACTGTAGTACAGGAAGGTTAATGGCTTTGAGCTAAGGTATAATAAATGTACTCCTCTCATATGAGCTAMAAACAATTTTTCTTCAGTCAATGAATAATGAAGAAACAAACAGCAACAGAGGCAACATCAACTCTGTGTTGTATGAGTGGGGTGGAAAAATACAATTTTAATTTGACTCTGCATAAGCTTCACTGACATCACATAAATATTTGATAACAAGGTAAGATTTAGTCCATGAAAGACACATTAATCTAACCAAATGGGACATGGCTTGTCCAAATGAAATTCTCATTGTTCTGTAGACTTCATAACAAAAATCAAAAAAGTTTCATACATCTTGCATATTTTTGCCTGTCATTAAGACTTTTAACCCTCTGGATTATAAATGGCCTTTATATCGTAATATTTAARTATGAAGGATTACAATTACATTATTTATAATAAATTCTACATACACTGGATACACTGAAAAAACTTTGAACTAGGTTCTACAAGAAAATCTATCTGTATCTCTGGAAAAGATAATCAAGACCATATATTTCATATGAATTATGGGAAAAGATGAATCTTATGTTGTAATTAAAATTAAGAAAGAAAACAAACCAGCAAAAAAAAACAACCAAACTCCCAAACCAATTCCATTTTCCATTCCACTCTGATCAGGAATTTGGCTRGAAAGAAGATGCCATCCATAATAATGAGTTCAGTCATCTGAATCGCATTAACCACACACTGTTGAAACACTAAATGGAGTTAATAGAAGCACACATATCTATGCTTATCCTTTTTTTCTGAAGTTATGCTACCAGAAGCAGTTTTATGGTAGAATTTCTTGCCTTCTGTAAAATAAATAACATGGATTTATCACAGATTTTAAGGCAACTTAAATACAACATCACAGAGCTATTAATGTCCATATTTAAATAATTAAATATTTTGGGTTTTGTACTGAAGTCATGACAGGAAATCAAATAAAACAGCAGCTTTGATCTTAATGGCTGAAGAWAAATATTAGACATTAAAGAAGAATAAGGTACAATAATTAGCAGTTTATTGATAAAACAAAGAATAGGAGGATAGAAATCATACCTCACAGATTCCCTGATGTTGTTTGAAGGAGTCAGTGTGTCTTRGGGCAAGAGTTTCTCACTGATTCTATGCATATTGATAGTGTCCTTCACCAAAGGATCACAAGGAAACTGAGTTGTTCATGGGATAAAAAAGGAAATTGCTTTGCATACTGCAAGCTTGTTAAAAAGATAGAGAAATTGTGGGAATTAAGTTATCACTCACCATAGGGCAGTATCCCAWACTGCAGTTTTTGTGCAGAGGAAGATCGTACTTTTTAAAAAAAAGTCAGCATTATCTGCATGGTGCTTTGTTTTGTGCCATGAACWGGTCTTGAAGTGTGTACAACTATTTATTTTGGACAAAACCAGAGTGGAGCATGTATTTCAGGAGCATATCTATTATTCTTTAGCCACAAGGACTTTCAGGCTAGACTAGAGCTAGTCCCAAATACASAACCATTTGAACTGTAGATGTTACTATCACATCTTCAGTAGGAACCACTTTTCTACAGATACATTCTTACTGGTCTGTGTTAAGGCCAGTATTTTACAATACATTCATAAATGATCAGAAAAAAAGGTGTGACTATTAAGAGACAAATATGTCAAAAGTCCCAGTATCATCAAATATTCTCAGTAATCAAAACATGCTGATTATGAAGGACTGCAGAAAGGTCTTCTGTTTTGTGGGTCAAAATAATAAAATGACTCCATCAAAACAGGTGGGCTGCAAACCACACGGAGGAAATAATGGATAGCTAGGAGTCTTATGATGTAAAGACAAACAATTGTTGCATATTATGTTACTGACTGTTTAGGAGGACAAGGCCACCAGCATTAAAAATTAAAATTGTATTTTTAATTAAAAGGTTTGGAAGCAGACAAAAAAGTTTTTAAAAAGCCCTACTAATGCACTTCCCTCCCCCATATATATGATAATAATGCAAGGTGCATGTTTTAAAAGGAACTTCCAGCACTTAATATGTTCAGATTTTTGGAAACTGGACCATGTTYTAGAATCAAGGAGTGTTGCCTGACAGTAGTTCATAAAAGTTTCTTTGTTATTTCTTGTAAGAATGATAAGAATGATAGAATTTGAAGGACAATATGTTGACTTAACAAGTGACAAGATTCAGAAAAAGGAGGGATGCAAAAACTCCCACATAAATCTCAATAATCTAATTGGAGAAGTACTAGAATTTGGTTGCTTGTTTGTTGTCTTCAAGGAGTTTTATTTGGCAAAGGATTGATTTGACAAATTATGCCTGAGTGGTGTTCCAGGTGAGCTCTCTACCCCATTGAGTTACTGGCTGTGCCACAAGCCTAATTTCCTGTAACAACAGAAGTAACAAGAGATATGTGTAGTCAATAAAGAGGAAGTGTGTATGTACACACTGYTGCCTTCTATCTTCAAATTTTCTGTTCAAGATGTCAAAGAGTACAAAATGGATWTAGTTTAAAGAAAATCTGAAATGGAAATTTCAGTAATAACTTTGGATATTCAAATTACTTTGTCTCTCAATTCTAGAGGCTTTGAGTGATCAGAAAAGACTATGGAATATTGATTAATGTSTCAAAGATAAAAATGTTGATCTAAAGCAAAACAAGACCTCAAGAGATCCTGAAAGGTAAAAACTTTGGTGTTTACCATTATTATTTTTAATAATAGCATTATTGCTACCATGCAATCAAAAATTGCCGTAGTTCCTATGAATGATCTAGTTGAAGATACGATGGCTTATCATGAAAAGACAACTTAACAATACAAAAGTTTTGTAAGATTCTGACAAATAAACCTGACAATAAAAAAAAAAAAAATCTGTGGGAAATTATGTGGAAGATGTATCTATTTCCATGGATATGTATGGCTGGAAGGTACAAAACAATTGTAAAAGCTTTAGGAAAGTTTTTTTTATTAGACAGATTTATTATTTCAAAAGTGAAACCATTAACAATACAATTGTAATGAATGAGCACCAGAAAAAAATGAACYAGTAGGGACTTCATTCATAGCAGAGTGACTTTTTTATAAAATGTAGTTATAAAGAAACTGAATACCACAGTAAAAAATCCGTACATCTAAACTCTGTATGTACTTCCAATAAAATGTGTGCTAATTGTGTCCACAGACTGTGGAAGGACTTTTCTGTGGTGATAGGCAGCTTGTGTGTCAGTGACAGTTTTTAAGACTTATATTTCTGTGTTCATTACATTTTTAATGCCTTTCATACTGAAAGTCATTTTGCTTTTTTTTTTTTTTTTTTTTTTTTTTTTTTTTTTTTTTTTTTTTTTTTTTTTTTTTTTTTTTTTTTTTTTTTTTTTTTTTTTNTGTATTGTTGATGCATAAACTTCAATAGTCTTTATGTTCAGTCTCCCACATTGTGTCACTAATCCTAAACAACTGAAGATTTGCTCAGGGCAAGCCTTCACAGCGGTTCATTAGCCAATTACTCTGTCATGTTCTCTCTCTTAATTAGATATGGATCCACCATGCACCACAGAAGATGGCATGGAGCACCGACAATCAGAACGGGTACTCAGATGCAGCAGAGCAGAGCACRGAAAGGTAACAAAAATGTTTCAGGGTAGAATCAGGAAGTACTAATGGAATTGAATTCATCAGACTGAAAAAGTAACAGATGAGGGGCCAATAGAATGAGGCTACCCAGAGATKAATGTCATTAGGATGATAAACAGGCAATGATTGATCACAAGAGGTCCGTTCAGTGAAATTATCAGTTAGCAAGCTTAAAAGAAAAGTAACTATTTTTCCACACAACTTAAAATTGTGGATATAAATTACTTCCAAACAGATAAGACAAGTTATCAGTGCTTGTTAAATGCAGCATTCTAAATGCAGATCTAGTTCTGAAATCCCCTGTGGCCTGTAGCTGTGAAAGATATATCAGTGTAAGGACAATTCTGCACTTGCCATGTTCTCATGTTCTTTCCTTCTTGTTCTTCCATGAATTAGAAATATGGAATAGATGACCCCGTGTCCTGCAGAGTGTGATAATTTGTAAAATCTCTTATATGTCTTATATAAATATGTGAGATGTGAATATTATGCCAAATAATAACTGATAGGAACATTTCCACAGTAAGGTTGCTGGCCATTTTGAAGWGTTTTTAACAAAAAACTCATCACCAGTGATTTGATCAATGTATACATGCAATAACCAGAGTTGAAACAGAAACACATAATTAATTACTTTATTCCTTTGATTCACTTTAAAAGTCAAATACATTCAGGGGCTGATAGAATCCACAAACTATTATTTCAGATATTACCCACAGWAACTACTGAAAATTTTCATCCAGATGATATTTAAATGAATAAAATGAAATCATATTTGATTTAGTGAAGCTATTCTTGTGACAAAGCTTTATTCCTATTAGCAGCTGAGGTGGTTTTCTTTTTATTCATTATACTGTTCCTATGACTGCCTGTTTGACTTTCACGCTGTTGATGTAAATGAACTCTTTCTTTGATGATGATAATATAGTACAGCAGCAATATGTGTGTATAATTGTCCTCTTTAAAAGTACCTTTTAAATTTAAATCCAAGCTGCAATTATTTTASATATGCAAATGATCAAATTGAGGGTAATGCTTCAAGAGAAATTCATAACAGGTTCAAAACAGGATAGAAATGGCTGCCTCTGCCTTAGGCTTACTGAAAATTTCCTGTTAGAATACATGCATACACAGCTGAGTAAAAGGAATAACACCTGATAATGTTTATGTTCTCCTGTCAGAGTCCAATGATCTCTCTGCAGCTTCTTTCAGAGAAAACCTCCTCTGCATGAAGAAAGTTTAACCTGTAATAGCAGATCTGCTGTCATTACCTGATATTTTACATTAAGAAAGGCACAAAAACAGTAGACTGAGAGCACATTGCAGGCACAGAGCAGTTGCAATATGCAGTTGAATCACAGTACAAATCTCCTTCCCGTTACTGGCATCTCTACATGCTCATCATCCTGACACTGGGCATTCCCAATCACTAGAGAGGAACAATAGGTTGAAGCCAGCTTGAGTCCATTGACCTCTTCGAAGTGTGTGTCAGTTGTTCTTCAATTTTTATATCCTTCATTGCACAAAGTCACATTTACACTCTCACCATGGTGGTCTTGCCAGCTCTGGAAGGCAATAGTCTCTGTCAATTAGCTCCAGGAAGGCTGCTTACAAAACCAGTTGGTTCAGTCAGCTGATGCAAAGAATTGAGTTTCTGATATTGYTATTTATCTAAAACTAAGGCTACCCACTGTTCCCCTAGTACTGAGGTTCAGCTTGGTTTGCAAGTCATTCCCTGCATTCTTCCCTTATCTTCCAAGCACATTGATCTTGCCCATCTCTTCTGAGCCATTTTCCATTGCAGGGGTTTGTTGATTGATCACRCCTCCTTATGCTTTTTATAAAAGGGACAGTTCCTGTATTCGAATTCTTAAATTTCTCTTGTCAAATCTCCTTTTCCTTGCTTTGTAAGTAATTTGTTTCTTCTAGTAAACAGAAATTCAGATAAATTCTTGGGTGYACTGACATTCGCATCAGAACTGATTTTCTGAAACTAATTTTTCACTCGCTCCCACATGCTGTTTGAGTTACACCAAAAAGTCTTTGCAATTTTTTCCTTCAAGGTTAAACRAAAACTAGAAGATGCTAGGTGCACTTAATGCTTAACACCTGCTCATTGGCTTCAATATATGAGATTAAATTTACTACTGAATAAATACTAAAACTGCAAAACACATATAATGTGAGGGCAGGTCTTCAGCATCAGCTGTTGATCATTGCAAATTTGCTCTTTTTCCATTCTAAAGAGGCTTCCAGTGACTTCTAGGGAGCACAGAAATTCTTTTCTRGATCAGAGGGATCCTGAGGTATTACATTATGGCAAGTCTAGCTCACAAAAAGTGTTTTGCAAGAATAGTTGTTTCATTGATCTTTGTTTAAAGATTTCAATAATGTCTAAATGAGATGAAAATGTCCTAACTTTATGTAGTTAAGACAAATCTATTTTCATGTCTGCTTTGAGTACACCATTACAGAGACATGCCCAAAGTTGTTAGCTCAAAAACTGGCAGAAGCCCGTTTAGGAATCAAAACCTTCTTCCTAAAAGCCTACCTTGAACCCTGTCTTGTTATTACTTTCTTCTCTGATTGTCATGATAAATATAAYGATAATTTAGGTAGCCTGCAGAATTGTTTTCCACTTGCAGGGTCATTTTCCAGTGGCAATAACTTTTTCTTCCTATTTTCCTCCTTCRCAGACAACATAGTTTCCTCGACACTCATAGAAGTGGTATGGCTTATAAGACATTTGCATGTGAGCAGCATATTGGAATGGTGTGACAACAACCATCAAGGCTCAGTAAGACCTCTGATAAACATCAGAAATTGTCCCCAATGTCTTTCAGGTAAAGAAAAATTACTACTCTGTACTTTTGCTGAGAAAGAACATGAACAATCCTTCAGAAATACCAAGTGTTGGGGGCAGGTGTTGTTGTTGGTTTAATATTCAATAAAGCTATATCAGTTTTGGTATTAATAAATTCATATTTACAGAAGGCTAAAATATTTTTGCACTGTGGAATTATGATATTCAGAGACTGATTGTCTTTACATAAATATTTCAGTAAAGTTGCTTGAAAGGACATATTTCTCATTCTATTTTGCAGTCATTTTCCCCCTCATTTGTTCTATTGGTTATTTTTCTATGCTAGGAGATCAGTAATAAACCAGGGGACCACAGAGGATGATGAAAACCTTTGCATATCAAATGAAATTAAATAATCAGTTTAATTAGGAAGAGAAGAATTACAATCCACTGTAACTCATGTACAATCAGGCAAGGTCTTCATTTGGATTTAAAGGTGAGAGTTCTAATAAGAAGCTCCCTCCATAATGAACTTGTTCATTCATGATTGGCATAAAATATGTTAATAATTTGTGTGAATAAATCCATGTATAGATGGATGTTTGATATCCTGCCTTTTAACTTGCTTTATTTATTTGCAACTACATTTTGATGGAAAAAAAAAAAAGATATTTTAAGAATATTTGTTGTGAAATTTGTCTTGAGGAAGGTAATGTGTAGAAATTTTCAATCAGGCATGTGGGTAAGTCAAGCATGTCTTTTAAAAAATATCCCAATTAGATTCTGCTTTCRTAGTGGAACATTGTGCCCTGATAGGAGTGTTGCTGATAGCTCTCTTCATCTTCTTATGAAAACAAAGCATTTGTCCCTCTTRGACCAAACTTATGTCTCACAAACCTTTGTGGTTTTGCGCTGCCCTTTGGAATTATTTAACTTTTCGTTGTTATGGTTAAGAAGATATGAGGAACATGACCTAGCTATTCTAACTGCAGGAGATAATTTTTATTGCAGAATTTGCAAGAATGATCAATGATAAATTTCACTTTTAGATATATTTTTCTAATTTCAGCYCTGTGTCAGAATGTTTTAAATAAAACCAGATCGAAATAGCATGATATTAGTACCTTAATTTTTGCTCAGTTAGCTTGAGATACTCTGGGCCAAACCAAACAATAACACTTAATACTACAATCTAGCTTCAAAAGTTGTGAATTGAATGGGATTGACATAGGACTTAAATATTTCTAGAAGRATAGGGTTTATGAATTTCCACTAAAGACACTTACACCCTAAGGGGACTACACCATTCAGAAATAAACCGTGTGGATGCTTCTGTATTGAATTATATTTATTGACAGAATGAATGACCTGGAGCTTCCAGTTTACCAGACACAAACTATGGCCCTATCATCACTAATTTAGATTTCAGAAAGAGGCACTACCACACATGGAGTGACAATTTCCTGTTGACTAGCCAAAGATTCCAGCTGGCACAAGACAAGGATGGAACAATTCTGCCAAGCCTTGTTAGGCTCTCAGGATTTGCTTCCATTAGTGTCTCAGATGGCTTTGAAAGAGCTCTAGTTCCCTTTTTTTTCCCTTTTGTTCTGTTGTGGTTGAAATACTGGCATAGTCTTAAGGTATATGAACAGAATACCTTCAGAATGAAACTAAACCGGAAAATTAACCTTAGGACTCTCCCAAATGTAATCCGATCTCAAATGGGCATTCAATACATAGGACCAGACTAGGAATACTCCAAAGCATTGCAAAAAAAAAAAAAAAAAAAAAAAAAAAAAAAAAAAAAAGAAAAGAAAAAAAGGTTCCACAAGCCTTTGAAATATGCACAGCATATGAATCAGGTGCTTTGCATCAGATGATTGTCTACAGATTTATTGATCCACACTGTTTGCTAATGTAGACATAGTTTAAAATTACAAACCAATTAATCAGCATTCAGAACAGATAAGTCTGATTATTTTTTTAACTTCTCACTAATTACAAATTATCAGTCTTCAACACAGGTGTAACTAAAARCTCAGCTTTTTTTGTGTGTGTGTGCCCCTCCATATGCCAGTCTTCAGCATACTATTTTGTCTAGATTGGGTCCAAAATATCCTGATTCAGTCCAGGTTGTTCTTACTGTCAAAAATTAGGTAGAAAGAAAAACAGTTCTGACAGGGAACACTTGAAAATTAATGTAAATGGAAAGTAATATGTATGTGTGCAAACTACAAGTGCTACAGCCRAAATTCCCTACTCTACTATTAAGAAATGTCTTCAATGCAAAATTTTTGGATTTTTTAAAGAAGTCCATAACCAAATTAAGATTTTTTTTTTAATGTTGCTTACTTCCTTGTTTGCTTCTATTTTTTAAATTGTACTGTCTGTATAGAGAAAATCATCCAAAGGTACAATTTATTCAGGGACCAGTCCTTCTGCATGTTAGTACCTCATTTAGACTAATGCAATAATTTGTATTTGTAACTGGTGTTTTAGACTGCCTATAAACCAAGACTCACTTTACTGTAACACTGCTGCTCAGATCAGTTTTTGTAAATATAAATATATATATATATAAATATATATATATGTATGTATATATATGTAGGGTTAATTTTAGAACAGCATGGTTGCAATGGAAAACAGGTATGTGCCTATTTTCATTATTATCTATATATCTATATATATCTATATATATCTATATATCTATAAATATCTATATATTTATATACAGCAATATAAAACCATCAAAACACTTAAGAAAGGATGAAAGTAGAGAAAGCTCACCATTCGTGGATCCACTGACAAAGGGATCCTTTTGATCCTTTTGGCTCTTAGTCTAATAAACAGTAGTTAGACGTTGCATTTACTGGTGTCTAATCTAACCACTTTTTTGTCACAAAATTACTTCACATACAGCCAAGCCTTTGTTAGAATTCTTTAATGTAGAAGTATGAAACTCCTATTAAACAACAAATAACAAAAACCCAAAATAAAACAAAAGGAGGCATTACTCCTTTGGCTTCAGTTTTTCCCGTTTAATGTAAAATCTAAAGTTTCATGGTTTTTTTTTCCTAAACAATGGAAGTTTAAGTAGTTTTAGTTTCAAGAATTTATTTCAAAGCCTAAATAAAATTCTACTCTGGTTCTGCTGTCAGTTTGGAAAAATAAATTATAACTATATGAACAAAACAAAAAAAAAATCATGCTCCCCTAGTATAGCAAAGCATGTGCTCATTTTTTATGACTAAATAAAAATACTAAATATACTCTTATCATATACTATAATGCAAAACTTTTGAAAAATACCATATAAATAAGTGGCATGGGATTTTATGTCACATTATCTATTGCTGTAACTCTCAGACTTTAAAGCAGTCATAGCAGCATCCATTTTTAGTTTATGTACTATTTTTTCATCTATAAGCTATGAATCTTACAAAATGCTAAATTAATGCTTGATTTGTTAGTGTCTGAGTTCTTTAGGGACCTTATTTTTGTGGTAGACTGTTTCATATAGAACACTATTAAAATCAATGTGAATATAAATTTATCTGTATTTATGTAAGTTAGTGCACAAAAAGTCATGCTCATTGGTACCTTACCTCAGTGTGAGTGATCCCTGCATAAWTTCATTTCCTTTCTCAAACCCCTGCATAATTTCATTTTCTTTCTCACACTGCTGTCTGCTAGCAAGATGACTTACAGAAACTCTGCATGGCAAGTTCCTTTTTTCTGCTTCTGCATTTGGGGGACCTGTTGATGAGAGGATGGAGCTGCCTGAAAGAATTCTAGATACATAGGGGTCTGAAGAACCCTCAGATGCTTCTTACTAGCAAAAAGGTTGCAGTAGTTGTACTCTTTGTSCCTTCTCTTTGTTACTTCTGTCCAAAGCATTAGTTACATTTTGGTAGCTCAAGTCATCACCTGAAAAATTCTGTTCATGCAAGGAATCTATCAGCTGTTCCACCTCCAGCATTAGGAGAATTCTGGTCCTAATTGTGTTTTCAGGAAAATAATTTCACAAAAGCAAACTTACTGACTTCTGGTGATTACATTGAGCCAGTAACTCATATGGTAGAAAAGGTGCTAAAAACACCCACTAATAATTTATGATCCAAAGCCATTTCTGCCCTTGTGCCATAAATTCAGCTATGTGTGTCGTGAGTAGAATATTAYTGTTACAGAGAATAAAGTTACCATTTCATCACCTTTTTCATCATCTTTTGCTACTAGGATTTCACTTATCTTTAAATAGAAGATCCAAACTGGAGATATAAAACTATCATAAAATATTGCTAACACTGAACTGCGTCCTCAAGCATTTCACCGCATTTTATACTGTGGTGAAARAAAGGAACTGTTCAGGAGTTGTGTAATTGATTTTAAAAGGTTCTTCGAGATACATAAAAACTATATCTGAACTGAAACCAATTATTAAAGAAGATGAGTAAAACCACCATGGGGGGCTGGTTTTCCCCTCGATATCACTACAGACCTTTTTAAAATATTGYACAAGTTCTGGTTTTCTTTCCTTTCATATCTGTGGCAATTTGTCAGTGAATTTCCAGAGGAAATGGAAAATAGGAATATATAACAAGAGAAGAGTAATGAGATTTGCCTTAACAAAAGAAAAAAAAAAAAAAAAAAAAAAAAGAATTTGAAGAAGAGTTTCAGAACATATGGTCTGGGGACACAGCGAGAATTGCAATAAAGAGGAAAGTGCAAGAGGCTCCGGAAAGGACAGACATTTATGAATAAATCCCATATGTCTTTCAAACCAATAACCTAAAAGCCACTCCAATAAAATGTGATACCTGTATAAGCCATGAGACAGTCAAGAAAAAACCCAATAATTTAACAGAAACATAAAGTGCAATAAAAATCAAAATCAGCAAATAGAGCATGGAAGAAACATGACTCTCATATCTATATATTGGAATGTTTGCATTTCAGACTATTGTTAAAAAACATATAGAACAAGATGTATGTGAATCCTTACAAACTTTAYAACTGGAAAATTCAAAATGATAAAAAAGTTTTCTCATCAGACTTCCTGGAAGAAATATGTAAAAATATTATATGAATGAGTTAAGGAACCCAAGCTACTTCAGATAAGCCTTAATATCAATTATCTAAAAATATGAAGGTACAACATGTTTTATATAGGTAGAATGTTAGTATATGATAAAGACATGTAAAAATTACACTTAATATGAATATATATATGTAGAAAGGAAAATATTGGCATAAATTTTACACAGAAAAGTTCAGTAGACAAGACAATGGAAAGGTAACTTGTGAAATATATATTTAGTATGACACTGGTAGTCAGTTGTTTTTTTCCATTGGTTCTAAGACATGGAGAAATATAATGTATTTTCAAAATTTTTCATCATGTCTTAAGTTTAGCATTTGCATTTCAGAATATCAATATAAAATAAAATAAAGATAAAATTTTAAAATATTTTTTTAAAGAAAGTGTGATATAACAAAAGTGAAGTAAAAAAAAAAGGCTTCAGGCTCACTGGAACAAATGTGAGTTAGGTTTTGTGAGAGTTTCCTTTTGAAAATATTCCTATAAAAATGCCTTAAAATGTTTAAAGTTCTCACTTAAATATTTTTAGGAAATTGACTGACTTTTCATTTCAAAATGTAGATAAATTATAGAAAAAAATCCCATAAATATAAACCATTTTGTAACAGTCTATACAGAAAAGAATATTTCCATTTTTGAATCTATAGAAACAACAAAATTTCGTCTTACTGTATTTAAGATTGCTTTTCTTTTTCCATCCTCCAAATTTTATTTCCTATCATATTTTCAAGTGGCAATTGCAGGTAAGAAACTGAATTTATGATAATACCAGTCATCTTTGTTAAGCAAGTGAACTCAGTAGCCTAGTGGTTCCCATTTTAACTGTAATTTAAATGATGMTGAAAATCATAACAAGAAAATGAATAATTAAGAATTTCCAATAGCAGAGTATGATTTTGACATTAGGKTCATATAGAATGGAAAGATTAAAAMTGTTGAATCTGATGAAATACCAAAAAATTATTATTGCTTTAAAATAGTGTGTCTTACATTGCTTAGAGACTGTATAACAAAATAGTTTATAGATGCTTAGAATAAAATATATCCTGCATGAATCAAAAGAGGTCATTTCAAGATCTACACTCTTTAAATGAATTTCTGTTAAATTGGAGGAAAGCACAAATTAACTAAGCAAGCAATGAAACGTCAATGAGAAGTGACACATTTCAGTGCCTCAGTATCAAAACACACCAAGGATCACCCCAAACTCTCTTCCTGTGGTAGTTTCATTCCCCCTTCCATCAGTGTCCAAGAGAAACAGATGGATACCATGGATGCTGCCTACAACCACCAGCCAGGACAGAGCTGGGAACTTGTCTGAGCTTTGCCGTAGGTGCTGCACAAATTGAGTCTGGATAATTTGGTTCTGGCAGTCTGCTGGCTGTTTCACTAGCCAGTATGAAATTCCACTAGACAGTATGAAATTCATTCACTGCTACCTTTGCTAAGTCAGGAACCCGGTAAATAAAGAGGTAGCCAAAAAGCATAAACATAACAAAGACAGACAGATTGTCTTGGTTTACTAAAAATTGTGGTTTGTTGAGCAAAAGGATGACTTATTTATACATTCAAAAGGGATAAATGGATAAATATCTTCCAGACACTGCTGTGTGAGAACTGAAACTGAAATGATGAAGTGCCCTTCTTGAACTGAAATGCCCAGGATAAGGAAGAGACAGCACTTTGCAGAGGTTAGTGTGACTTAATTGCTATTTTACAGGCTTGTAATGGATTAGTTACCTTTCAGAGGTTCAGAACACAATAATGATATTGAAATTGATAATGATATTACTTCTGTAAGCAATCACCACACTCCCAGCTGGTTTAATGAACAAAGGGCATATTCCAGCATTTCCCAAGAACACTTAGCAGGAACACAGGATAAGAATATTTTCACATTTATGCCCAACAGCCATAAGCTCATTGAAATTTGCAGTGAGTAAAGCATGACTGATCAAAATGAAATATTTGCTTTAGGTAAAAAGATACTCTGCAGAAAGGTGTGACATTTACAAAARCAATTAGGGGAGGTTTGCAAAGTACTTTCATATGGCACAACTGATGGCTTTACTATGTGATTAGSTGGGTTAATCTAACTAGGACAAGAGACATGGAGGCAGCACAGAATGAAAATGAAAATTATTCCAGTGACAGCATGTTTTAGAAATTATTTCTTCTGAGCAATGTTTCCTTGAAAGAAACCGCATGCATTCACCCTAAGAGAGACTTCAAGCTGATCACAGAGCACAAAATCTTGAGCTCCTAATGTCATATTCAACATCCAAAAAAAGAAAATATAGAGGTATCCATATAGATTCTCCTTTCAAGGTAAGTTTAAGATAATATCCTATCAAACTGTTAAATTAACATTCTGGAAAATTTTGTAAATCATTTAAGAATAAATTTGTACTTTTATTCCAGTTCTGAAGTCCCACAAGCATTTTCCCATCATGTTGGGGTGATTTTTAGACACCTTGGCCTATACTAAATAAGWGAAGCTGAAGTGTAGCTGGTTAAAGTTTTCTAATTATTAAAAGGTAGGGAAAAAATCCCCCCAAACCGGGACATATTTAACTAATTTCCCCAAATGAGAAAGCTATGAAGTATCTTATTATGCATTAAAAATTGGGAGACTTCACTTTTAAAAAAACAGTATTTCTGCCCAGGAAAAAAAAAAAGTATTATTCACCTCACAAAATTATGCTGGTTTTCTTCACAAATACTTATTTCTTTTAATTAAAAAAAAGCCCCTCTCATCATATTTTGAAAACTGCAATTCTTCCTCATGCTACAAAAGGTTTGTACCAAATGATTCTTCCTTACACTAGTACTACACATTAAATATATATATATGTTCTGAAACTCTGAATACTGATTTTCAGACTTAAAAGTCAATTATTTTGAATGAAGTTGTTGGGGACTAATTCAAACATTGAATTAATTGTAGCACTGTTTTATTTTTTTGAACATTAAGTATAGGGAAGCAACAACTCTGGYTGCTAAATGGAAATTTGAATTCTAGAAGCCTCAACTGAGATGAAAAACATTACTCTGCTCAGTTCAAAAGTTTAAAGCTCTGCAGCTGCTCCAAGGCTCATCTCAGGCTGCTTTACGCAGCAAATGCAGTAGGAACCAGTAAGGATTAAGCTACCATTGATGTTGTCTCACARCACTCTATTATTGAAGTATCAATGGCTCATTAGTCTTTATGCTCCTGCTTTTATAAAAGCAGAAATAGTGAGCAACCYAGAAATCACTGGGGGAAATATAGGCCATGGTACTGGTGCTTTACAAAGAGCTATTTCTACATATTTGGATCAACAAATGTCTATATTTTGAAGACAAGGGTACACAAATGACCTTTTAATATAGATTCACAGTCAAAGCATCTGACTCGAACATATAAATGGGTCTAAGATTTCCTCTTATTATTTTGTTCTGAAAGAGAAAGTGAGGGTGGAAGGAATGAAGAAGAAAATCAGCTATAAGTATACGGAATGAGAATCAAAGTTGGGTTTTAGTTTGTATTTTTCTTTTTCACTAGGAAGAAATGGTTTGCTTCCTTCTCCTGTGTAATCATAATTTTCTGAGCAGCAATACTATTACTGGTATTAGCACAAGAGTGTTTTAGAGACGCTTTTTAAATTTACAAGCAGATTGTTTCAAATTGCATCTCTCTGTAACAAATTACATTATTCTGTTTAGGACTTGAGATATTGGCAGCTTTTTGTTTTTGTTTTTGGTTTTTTTTTTTTGTTTTTTGGTTTTTGGGTTTTGGTTGTTTTTTTTTTTTTTTTTTTTTTTTTTTTTTTTTTAAATGTTCTGGAATTTTCTATTTTATGCTGGGAAGGGCAACATCAGGCTGCTTTAGCAGCTGCTGTGTGCCTTTGCTAATCTGTGGTTGGTGCCCTTGGCTCCAAGACACAAGGAGCCAAGGACACCAGGCAGCGGTCTAAACCTAARGTCTGTGTGAGGAATCTTGGTAGCCTCAGTTTATGGTCTCCCACAATCACTGAAGAAAGTGCAAAATACTTCATCTTCCTTTCCACTGAGCAAACCAGTCCATGATGACATAGGAAAAGGAGATGGATGGGTGAAGAGAAGCAAGAGCCACCTATTTGGAGTATCCACAGACTATGCTGCCCATACAGAGCTCTGGACAAGTTTCATGGAGAAGTCAAAAGCTTCTGAGGTTTTATGTACCCACAATGAAGTCTCAACATCAAAGAGAAGTTAAACAGGGACAGCAGATTAACATTGTTAATGAACTGTTCCGTCTATTTCAGTGGAAATTATTCTTAGATTACAGATTCTGCCATGCTTGTGTCTTGCCAGATGGGCCTGAAATATAAATCTATTAAAAATAGATTTGATATTGGAAAAAGCAAAAAATACTGAAGGTGGAAATCTTGGCATATTCTAGATTGGCACTTTCCTTGTGTGTTAAAATAGATAATTTATTTTGTCTAATATATCTTAAAATCTGCTCAGGTTACATCTTCAATTAGACTGTTCCCTTTTATTTCATTGTGACTAGCTTTAAAATCTCTGCAGGAGAGAATCACATCAGATAATTCCCGTGATTTCCTCACCATTTAATCCTTAATTATAAATAAATGAGGTGTCACAAGCACCAAACGACATATTATAACTGACTTCAAYGGGGATTCCTGGGAAAGAAGAAATATAAATTATTTCCACTTACAACTTTAGTCCTATATTCTCTGTAGCTTCATTCTAATTAGCTATATACTCACTTGTATCTGCCTGTCCACCTGCATCTGGATCTGTGCCAGGCTTTGAATTACTGATTTCTTGTTACTATGAATTGCCTTTGAAAGTACTCTAATTTTGTCTTCTTAACAAAAAAATAGATACTACAAGTCTCTTCACMATTCAGTGGTCTGTTTCTTGACAAGAGTAGTAAGTGCAACTCTGACATTTACTAGTGGCAGTGCAGGTTTAGTTCATAGCAGGAAGAATTATTCTAAATTACTTTAATAGACAAGATAGGCTCTTTTACACACAGCAGAATAAGGTTTAATTTAAAGCACAAACTCCCCTCTCCCTTGTCTTTTCAATTCCAGTAAGAAGAACTGAATTTCATCACAACAAAAGCTGTTTGGTTGTTGGGAGAGTGGAGGTTTCTGTCCCCAAAGACTACATGAGATATTCTCTATTTCTTTTTTTCACCCTTTACTTTTTTGGCTGTGGACTGTTCTTCCCTCATTAGCTCCTTCCCTGAATGGTGCTACTGGTTTGTTTCCATGTGAAATCAGAATCTTATCTTTGCATTTTACTTTACATTTTTTATTGTCAGCACAACAAGAAAAAAGCCCCAAAATAGTGGAAAKGCTGGAACAGTAAAAAGGAAGGCASTTACCTTCTAGAGTGTTGGTATCAACATTTCAGTGGCAAGTGAAAATTCTCTCCTTTATCATCAATGGAAACCCACAAATCCTGCAGCACACAGAATAATTCAGTTTCTTGGTTTTTTCCCCCTTCCCTTGTCTAGTATTTGTTTTGCTTTGTTTTGATCTTTTAATGTTGTTTCAATTTAGAAGTGAATGTGCCAGGCCAAGAATCATTGAACTTCTTTTGTTTCAAAGCTATTTTTTTACAGTTTCAGCTTATGTCAGAAAACCTCTGCACTTACTGTGTGAAATTGTGGAATGGGTAGGTTTTCCTGTSTGAATTGAAAGACTGATTCAATTGAACTGGATATATCTGAAGAGCAAAAAAAATCAAATCTGTTAATACTAGGATGAATAATGATGAAAATATTGCCTTGTTAAGATTTTTGAGGCCAAATAATTTRCGTTTTGAGCAAATGTTGAGTATTTGACAGTTTTTCCAAGGAAATACAGTAGCTAGAAATGAAAAGTCTTATTAACACATTCCCCAAATTCCCATCACATTTAGATCTAGTTTTTTTGTTTTTTTTTTAAAGCAACCGTTTGCAGGTTCTTTCCTGATCTTGCTGATCATTGTGTGGGCCAGCGTGATACACACCTATTGCGATCCCACAGTTTCCTCTTTATATCAGATTTTTCATATTTTTTAGCCCATAGAGGGAAATGTGAGGGGTGCTACCATTGACCTGATTAGGGTCAAAAAGGAATCAGTAGACTTCTGGGTGTTTCAAGGTAATATTAGTGTTGCTGGACTTTTCAAGAAAAATTCCAGAAAGTACTGATCCGAGCTGTGGCTGGGTGGAAATTTACTGCTGACTAAAGCCAAACAAATTGCAACCCTATAAACAGTGGGGTCTTACAAAGTCTTCTGGGCCACGGAGGACTGCACCAGCCCCTCTCTCTGGGGGGAACACCTCTCAGAAATCGCCATATTCTGATCCCAGTTTGGTGATAGWCAGAACACCATGACTGAAGGCTGATGACAGAGCCTGGAATGATGCTTCCACTCCTCAGAGTTCAATCCTTGCCCACTGAGAAGATGCAAAGTAATGATATAAGTATTTCAATGAACTCAAGGGGAGTTTTTCACAATTGTGTTTTCTCATCAAGACAAAATTTGTGCCTAAAAAAGAAACTTTGCAATATAAAAAATAGAATTCTGATTTTAATTTTTAAATTAATTTTGATAAATAGCTATTATACATTTTTGGAAAATATATTTTCAGTTTTTTTATTTAATTGACAACACATTGCTCACACCATATCACTGTACAGATTACTTTGTATTTAATCCTGACTTATCTGAGTGTATGTAATACAAGAAACAGTTTTGAAAATTCTAGTATATGGCTACTTTTTTTCCTTCATTTTTTTCTTTTCAAATAAAGGGCAAGTGTGATTTAATTTCATATGTGAGAACATTTGAAATAGCCAAACAGCAAGGAATAGACAAAAGTGAAGGAATTACCTTTTAAATTATAGTTACAGGTTGGAAATGTGACCTTGTAAAATGTCACCTACATGTTCCACATTATTTATTCCTCATCAGAGATTTTGTACCAGAAGGTTTCCACCCATAAGGCACAGGAGATTTGTGTTAGGGCAAGATCAATCAACTCTACCTTCAAATCTCATGGAATATAGTACTGCAAAAAGAATTAAAGGGGTTGTATTTATTTTGTTTAGTTTTGTGGCGATTCAAAAGCTGAGTAAATATAGTAATTATTATTGTATATTGGAAGCAGTCTTATTTTTATATTTTAAGATTTTGTATCTTGGGTGGGAGGAGGATATATGTAAAGATGTGAATTATGAAATGTTCTGTTGCATTTAGCCTAAACATTCTTTATAGGCCAAATTTGTGAGTGACAACAGAAAATGTTTCTATTTAGGCAAGTTCCTTCAAGATTATTCAGGTTTGTTTGTATGCCAGGCTCATAGGTTTATTTCCATATAATGTCTATTATTAAATTATTTTGAGTTTTGTCAGGAAACCTCATAACATTAAGAAAAATATCAGCATGGCATTTCTGTCACAGCACCTCCATGACAGCCATGGAGTGAATAATACTTAATATAACTGCTGACACATGGTAAAACAGTGGCATACCTGGTGAGTTCTCCATAGGCAKAAAATTGCCTGACTGATTACATTTCTGTGAGGGCAACACAGCTGAATACCTTAGGATATTCCTATACTCTCAGCAGTATATTCTGTTGTTGCTTTTGGACAACTTTTAATGAGCTAGAATAATATATTTTTTACTACTGTCAACGTGCTAATACCTTCCACCATTGTATTTTTTTTCAGGCTCAACTTCTAAAGAGTAAAATAAAATATATATTTTAATATTTAAAAGGAAATCCCTAATATCCAAGGCATACATCAAAACTACTTTTATTTCCTTCCAGCAGYGGTTTATTATTGGACAACCATTTTCAGTGCTAGGAAATACCCCTTCTGACATGCATTTTCTGGTGAAGAGTTAGTTCAGGCATCACTGGGCAGGACTGTGGGTGTCAGTCCAGATGGTCTCTAAAGGATATTTTTGTGCAAATTGAACTACTCTCTATCACTCTCAGCTATGAAGAATTGAAGTATATTTTGTCAGACTGGTTCTTTGTCATAGTCATTGCAGAGAGCTGCATTTTTTAATCACAGCTTCCCTTGGGCAATTTGCTAAACTTGCAACAAGCTTCTGAGCATTACATTAGTAAATTCAAAGTTTGTTGTCTGGCTAAGCATAGAGATATAGATGTTAAAGGTGTGGGGGTTTTCTTGTTACACAGATGCTCCTTTTATGACCAATAGTGCTTGACTTCAGAGTGACACTTGTGATCCTTCAAGAACCAAAGCACTGTCAAATAGTCTCAAGCATGCAGGACACTAAATCATGTTGTACAGGAGCAATATAGGGAGTGTGAATATCAACTCTAGGTGGTCTTGTTGGACTCCTTTTCTTCCCTTTCCATTTCCTTGTAATTTTRTATATACTTTCTACCTTTTCATGAAACTTTTCTGTCTTGAGGTTATTTTGCAAAAAAGTAAAAGGTGTCCGTATCATCAAGATAGTTCAACAGGCCAAGAAAARGTCAAGGACCCCATTTGCAATCTATGTCACATTGCTGCACATTTCACAAAGAGTTCTTGAATGGCAAGCACCCCTCAATTGCTCACAAATGCAGCAAAACCCAAGTTTCCTTTTAAAATGTAATACACAGGAAACACACTGAGAAATCAGTATACACCCCAGTGGGGAAAACAGCATGTGAAGTTTTATTTTGGCCTTTGATTGAATGTGAGCTGTGGACCCATATTGACGAGCCATGTATCTTAATGTATTTCTATTTATTGCCACCGTTGAGAGGTCAAAACTCTTCACAGCTACTGAATGTGAAAGAGACAAATAGATATATTCTAAGTGTAGGATCCAAATCTGTATCTGTAGGGGAAGAAGAAGATGGGAGGTCTGACAAATGCGGCTTCAAATGACTCTGTTTCCAATCTTTCTCAGTGATGTGAAGAAACAAATTTGTTACTTTCCCTTAACCCCTCTAAAGAAAAAGAGGGAACATACACACATATGCATTTTAAGAAATTTTTTGCAACTCCCTAATTTAGTGCATATTTGGAAATATAAGTCTTTCACATAGCTGAAATTAAAGTTGTTTTTGACTATAAGAGACCAAAAAGCAGGAGGATTTGATTATGATGAAATATGYATTAGGTGGAATTCCAAAATGCACTTTATAAATTTGACCATGCACAGAAGAGTGCTGGTTTCWGTTTACTTTTTTTGCTTATTATAAGTGAAATATGGGAGAGATGCAGCTTTGGCAAGGCTGAGACACCCTGGCCTGGTAGTAAATAGCACTGACAGTTTTGTTTGAGCTGGTGGGTGAATGACCAAGGGGACACTGATCAGGCAGGTCTGAGGAGACAGAACACTCCATGATGGTATTAAACCTATGCTGAGGGATGGACTGAGACAAAAACCTTGTGACAGTACTCGTTTTCACTTGGCTCAATTGCTGCATAGGCAGGGKCTGTGAGAGCACAGAATAAATCATGTGTGAACCAAAGTTGTCGAAAATTTCCATGCTTATTAGGAAAATAAAAGTCCTTTACAGTGTCATCATTTTGCTTGAAGTCCTTCCTAGCAGGGATGTTCTCTGTGGTTTATTTAGATAATTGCTGACCTCTTCTCTCACACACACTTACATGTGTCGATGTAAGAAAGAGAAGAGATAAATGAAATGAAGGGGGAAAAWTCACATTCCAGCAATGAGTGCATTTTGTTTTTCCATACATTGGTATAATTTGTGAAATCAATGCATTGTCATAAAAGTGCAGGCTTTATTTTTATTTTTGAAAAGATGTAACAGAGATTTATCACTTCTTTTAAAACTTGAAAGCTGAAGCTTTGGAGCAGTGGTCATGTCTGTTTGTTCCTCCCTTGCTGGTCCTTTATATCTACTCTTCAGAAGAAGGCATAAGCAGGAGCTGCACAGAGCTTGTTCTGGTGTTTTGTATTAGGATGAATTYCACCACAGGAGATTTTTCTCAATACAAAAATAATAAGAGGGAAAAAAAAAATCCCCAAACAAATGTTATGGAGAACAAAAACCATTCCTAGCCACTATTAGTCTACAGTCATGTTGTCACATGTCAGATAGAAACTGGTGATTATCAACCTGCCTTTTTACATTTTGAAGTAGGTAGTAGAAAGTTCAGCATTTTTTTTTTTATACAAAACAACCTGCCTTTTTACATTTTGAAGTAGGTAGTAGAAAGTTCAGCATTTTTTTATACAAAAAGAAGTGACATCTTGATTGAAAATATATAATTATACTAATATTAAATTCCAGGTGTTTATTTTGTTAGTTTTTTTTAATCAGTCTATGTTAGATAATGGCCTCATTGTACTTGGTAATTGTTTAGATTTGTACTATTTGCCATTTGTCCCTCAGCGTCCTTTACAGCCCCCACTTTGCCACTTTCTGGTCCTTTTTTTTTTAGCGAGGTTTCAGATGGAGGTATTATTTCAGGTACAATCCATTTTTTTCTCCTTCCCCCTGAGCCTTGAGGTAAGTGCTAACTCCTGCTCAAGTGCTCATAAGACCTCTCTGAAAGAATTCAGTTCAGTAAATCAAATAAAGGGACTTCTCCTCCTACATTTCTAAGCAGAACAGATTCAAGGTGTAAATAATGGGGGRAAAGGTGACAAAGGGAAACAGGACAGCCCCTTCTCAGAAGCATTTATATTTGCTCAATTTTCCTTATGGAAACATGTCGACAAAAAGGGAAACAACCCTCCCAACACACACTTTTGTAAGTATGGACACATCACAAAAAGGACTAGTTACATCATCCTTAACAACAGGAATATTTTGGACCAGAACCAGCCAAAGGCCAGCCATGAATTCAAGGATTTTGTTCCTACAAATCATTATTGGTTTTGTTGTTCATGACAATAGACACTGACTATTCTTGAAGTGTGAATGGCAGAAAAGTATCTCAAACACAAAAAACTTCATGCAAAGCATAGAACCATTAACAACTTCTCTACCAAGAGTCAGATAGAAAAAGGAAAAAAGACCTGAAGATTTGCCACCTTAGCAGCACTTTTATCACAATGGATATTTATCTTCCACAAATGCAAACTTAAAATCAGTAGAATTAAATGGTTAGCCTTGCACAAACTCCAATGACAGAGCACCATATTGGATTAATGAAAAAGTGTTTGTGCATTTTTTTTTTTTTTTTTT
>NW_026623386.1:0-9589 GCF_030028575.1 Malurus melanocephalus | reverse complement strand
TGCAGGGTTCCCCAGGAGCAGAACTGAGTCCCCACCTCACTCATCTCACACGCAGCGAGTCAGGCTGGAGCCGTTTGTCCCTCTGGTGCCTCGGGAGGAGCAGATCAGTCACAGATAACTGGGATCTCCGGCACTTTCCTGCCAGAAATCTGCCAGCTTATAATTATCCTCGATGAATAATTCATGGCAGACGCTGCGTCCGTCAGGCCTGACAGCCGTAATCGTTTTGCCAGCAAAATATGGGGTTTGTCTTATTTGTGAAAATGATTCAAGCAGCTTTTTTTTTTTTCTTTTTTTTCTCTTTTTCTTTTTTTTTTTTTTTAATATGTTTGCAGTCACAGCATTGTCAGACTTCTAGGATGGAGAAGGAAGCTGCTGAGAAGTAAAAAGTAGAAAATAATGTGTGAGAATAATTGCCAAGCATTGGTAAGAGAGGAGGTAAAATAACATTTTCAGGTTTGCAGATCTACCTTATTGGACAAGGTTAATTAATTGGACAAGATTAAACAAGATGTTTCATTTATTCCATCATATCAACTTCCCCAAACTGCCCTATATAATTTCAAAATTCATATTTCCTTTTCCTGATAGGAAACAGATGGAATAAGTTTGATTTGTAGCACAATCCTGCTAAATCCTTGGAACTGTGACTTCTTTCTATATCTTCTGGACAGGAATCCAGATCAAACTGAGAATATAAGGTTATAGTTAGTGGTCTTTTATGTCAGCCCTCCAGGAAAGAAACCATCCTACTGTCATTGCTGAATTTATTAGCAGGTTCTACAGAGCTCATCAGTCTTGGGGTGGGAAAAAAGGAGTAAGACGAACAAAAGGGACACTATCATAATTATAAAATCATGGAATAGTTTAGGTTGGAAGGGATCTGAAAGATCACCTAGTTCCAAAACTCCTGCCACAGGCAGGGACTTCTTCCACTAAAACAGGTTACTGAGAGTCCCATCCAGTCTGGTCTCCATGGATAAGGAACCCACAACCTCTGTGGGCAACTCATTCCAGTGCCTCACCACCCTCACTGTAAAGAATGTCCTCCTAAAATGTAAACCTACCCTCCTTCAGCTTAAAGTCATTCYCCCTTGCCTACCATTGCACRCACTTGTGTAAGGCCGCTCTAACCCCTTTATGTATGGAAGGTTGCTTTAAGCTCTCCCTGGAATCTTTACTTCTCCAAGCCTGAAAGCTCCAATTCTCTCAGCCCATCTTCACAGGAAAGGTTCTCCAGCCCTCTGATCAGCTTAGTGGCTCCTCTCTGGACCTATTCCTTTGAACTTGTGTTTGAGCTGTCTACAGGGGGGTAGCAAGGCTGCTGTCAGTGGAAAAGAAAGTAGAGCATTTCCTTCAGATCTAAGGATAATAATGGTTAAAGAAAAGCTTTTTTTCCCATTGTGATCCAAAGWATCCTTTCCTTCCTGTCTCAGGAGAACCTTTTCCTGCTTTTCTGAGGCTGCTTCAGCACTTTGCAGTTGACAGTGTGTGATCGTGTTTTGATAAGACACATAACGAAAGAAAGGAACAGAGATTCATGCAATATGAGAGGAGGGGTGTGATTGTACATGTTGCTCACCCCAAGCTCCCCAAAACTCTCCAGAGTCCTGGAAGCAGATTAATGTCAATTATAATTTACTGCTGCTGAGAAATAACAGAGAAAGAAAGAAGCAGAGTAATTTCTTGGTGTACCTGTTGATGATGGATTATTTTATTGAATTTTTACATTATAACATCTTCAGAATTTAGCTGAAATGTGAGAGATAAGCAGCTTTGAATATTCTAAAAATATATAGCAAGGGCTAGTGCTTTCTTCATAGAGCTATGAATTTAACAAGAGGGAATRTACAAAGAAAATGCAATTTCTGTTTTAAAGAAAGGTCTTAAAACATGGTGAATTAAGTCATTTGCTTATGGTCACTAAAAAAAGTCAGTGGCAAGACTTAGGAAATTAACTTTCTTTAAAAGTTCTAGTTCCCTCTTAGGAAGAGCATTTGTTGAYTTATTTATTTATTTAAAGCTGTATTAAAAGATAGCTATCTCCAGAAARGTATAATATAACTAAAGGTTTGGGAAGTGACCCATATAGATTAATATTAATGGTTTTGCTGGAGAASTGAAATGCCAAGAATGTCAGAATGCTTATTATCATAGAAATGTGTCTTTAAACCTTATCTATTATTAAAAAATTGAATACAGGGAACTTTTCTAAACATGGAAGGACAGATGTATGCCTGTGCAAAATCTGATTCCATTAACTACCAGTCACATCCCAGTGTTGACTTGTTCATCAGAATGACATCACAGAGATGGGAAGTGAACAAAYTCAATCACTTGCACATCATTAGTTCAGTAATAGTTTCCTCTAAAGGTGCCTTTAAGAAGCACTTAATATAATGTTTTATCAAGCACTATCCATCAATGTGTCTCTGATCACACAAAAAAATTGGTTTCTTGCACACGGAGCACCAAACAAAGGATAGTCCAGATTTCACATTTAAAAATGAGTGGTGTGACAGCAGTGATCATTATCTCGTCAACATTGATCTGCGTGCTGGCAAAGRCTTCCTATTAAGTCCTGAGCAGAGGCTGACAGCCTCTATGGTATGGAGCTCCATGAGAGTGGGGCAATGAAGTAAAAATTKGTTTCAAAAAATTAAATTGTCTCTCGAAACCCTGTAGAGTTTTGTTGCTTGCTCAGGACTGGAGTATTATGCCAGAGATTCAGGTATGTCCTCATACTGCAGAGAGAGAAAAGGATAGAAAARGAGGCCATAAAGAATTCAAACCACTACTGATCCAATTATTAATATTTTTATCTTCAGACCAGATTTGAACTCTATAGCTACACAGTACCTTACTAATGAAATGCAGCTTCCACTGGGATGGAAGCTCTTAGATAGCTGATGGACACAGCATGCTGCCAGAAAGAAAGGGGAGGCAAAATGGAATTTCAGTACATCATGAAAAGCTCCTGCTGCTGAGGAAAGTGAAATGACATATTTAGGAGCCAGCCCACTCTCAAAGTAGGGTAAATTGGGAGCAACTATTAGAAATTCAATGGAATAATGATAGTGGTGAGAGAAAATAATAAGGYTACTACGTCCATCAAGAGCAGACAAGGTTTCTTCTTCTGCCCAGTGCCATTTCCTACTCTCAGTCTGATAATGAGAAAAAAAATAAAGTCCTTTCCAGCCTGCTTGATTATTATATGTCTACATCACACAATGAAACACAGTGCAAAAACTCTTAATCCAAGTAAATATCTGAATTGATGTATTCCCTTGCAGTACAATGTGAACTTGTTAGTTTGGGTCTGAAAGAACACAATTATCCTGAACCAGTGCTGCAAAAAAGATAAACACTGATCTCGGAGAGGCTTACTGGTTTGATTGCACCACCTGATAACCTACCATGCTGAAGGTGGCTCAGGTTTACCTGGTTTATGTGTCAGTATCATCTTCCTTTTCCTGTTGACTTCAGCGTTGCTATAGGGAGACTGAGATTGCACCTACCTGCATTAATCTGTGTCTAAATGTGTCTTGAAACACTACTACCTGTATTCACTATCMAAGTTAGTGCCAACTCTCCCTGTGAAATGAAGTGAGATGACCAGGAATTCCCAATTTAATTTATAAACTAGTGGACTCTGGACCTGGTGGGAAAAAGTACTCATGTTCAGTATGGGAAAAAATACCGAAGTTGGAAATCTAATTTCTTGATAAGCCTATATTTTCTTTAAAAATGAATAAATATAATGGCACAAAGTATCTAACAGTATCAGATTGATTTTTTGTGGTTTATAATGAAGGGAAATGGCCACTTCAACTATTCTTATGTATGACCTTTGTTTTGATTTTTCCCTTGTTGAATATTTATAGCCATGAGAGACAAAGTGTAGCAAACAGTAAATTTATGCATGCTTCCCATACCTGCTATCTACCAATTAAGTGTCTTGAGTGACAATACTTTGTTCAAATTCCAGTGAAATGATATTTCTTTTTGAATGCAAGGGCAAGCTAGGGGTTTTTTTTTAGGACCTAAAGAATTTGCATTTTCTATTTCTGAAAATTTCTGAAAACTTATACAGCTCATAAAAAGAGTCYGTATATTTATTTTTCTTGATAATCTGGTAAGATTGTATAGTTTCAAAATCCAAAAATCGTCATTATATTCCATATATGGATGAAAGATTTTCACTAATAAATGATTCTTAGTTATTAGATGTTACAACAGCTTTGGTACTCTAGTGATAGATGAAATTAAAATTTCTTTGCTTTTGGATTTGTTAGGGGATGACATGGCCTGTTCCAGGAGAGACTGCAGCAGCTCCCTGTGTGCTGATCCAACAAGTGGCAAGCCTGAGGATGTGTTCCCAGTGGTAACATAGACAAACTCACCTATAAAAACATGTGGCCTCATCCTGTTCACCGCTCTGGCTGATCAAGATGAAGGACCAGGAGTGGGAAATACACATCTATCTATCTAATCTATCTATCTATCTATCTATCTATCTATCTATCTATCTATCTATCTATCTATCTATCTATCTGTCTGTCTGTCTGTCTGTCTGTCTGTCTGTCTGTCTATCTATCTATCTATCTATCTATTTGTCTATCTATCTATGTATGTATGTATGTATCTATCTATCTATCATCTATCTATCATCTATCTATCTATCTATCTATCTATCTATCTATCTATCTATCTATCTATCTATCTATCTATCTATCTATCTATCTAATCTATCCATCTTTGTACAGCACGGGTGCCTTCAGCTGCTGGGTTTAGTCACTCAGCCTTCCCATCAGCCTACCTTAGATCCAAATATCCACAGTTGTTTGCACCTGGATATAGGAACCTCTGGGATCACAGTCCTGCTCACACAGAGGCACACACAACAGATTTCTGCAGCAGCTGAATGAATTAGTTACCCCAATCCCTGAGAGAATTTTTAGGTAATTATTGTAGGATAGAAACAATTAATACTAAAATGAAATATTTGGAAGAGCCTAAAGTTGACTGAATGATGTGAGGGTTTGGGGTTTTTTTCTAGATTGTCTAAATTTTGACTTTTTACTCTTATGGAACAATTTGAAGCTCAAAAAAATTCCAAAACATGAAAAAAAAAAAAAAGAATAATATTTTATGCTCAGCTGTTGATTAATGATGAACCTGAAGGGAAAATAGCATGTTAAAAGCAGAGCATGGGAAGACCAGAATCTAAATATTTTTCGATTCTGATGAATTCATTAGTACAGACATATGACAAATTCGAGTTGGCCAAAGTCAACAGAAATACTCTAATTAACACTAATATGGGTCTAATTAACACTCTTTGGGTCAGATCACAGATCCTTAGAAGGTGATGTTGATAAAGTAGACCTAAGATGAGTTAATGTTACCTTGTGAAACTTTTCTATTTTTTTTGTGTGGACAAGAAACAAGTAGGGCTCTTTCAGCTTCTTATAAAGATTCTTTTTTATTTTCTGAGCTTCGAAAACCAAAGATGATAAATTTAATTTTTTAATACCACTGAATCCAATCTTCATAAAAATTAAAAGATTCTGTCAATGGAGACACAATCTTAGATATTTTAACCTAGGAAATCTGTAATCAGTTTTGGATGTTTGTAGATTTCTCAGTAAAACTGTGTTTTTTTGTTGTGTTAGCACAACTGGGCTCTTTTTAGCTAGATATGGAGAAAATGTAATGGGAATTTCTCTTTTCAAATATAATATATTTCCAATTTTTATTAGTTATTTTTATATTTATATATTTTTATATATACATTTCTCCCTAAAGTATAAATGAATTAAAGTATCACAACTTGAATTAATTATTCTGAGACAATAATGTTTTGCTTCAATAATTAACCAAAGCTCTCTCCCTCACTTTCCCACAAATTCTTTCCAATCCTGTTACATTGCTTCAGTATTTCAGAAAGTGGGAAATTTCACAATGTTGAGGGCAAATTCAGGGTTGACTAAACTGGGACTTAGTCTAAGGTTTACTTAATAGCCTTGGATAGAATAAATGCTTGTGTGTAAAGCAAAATGTGCATTGTAGAGACCACRTTAGTCGCTTTCGGACTGTCATTTACCCAGATAGAGCACGCCCTTATACAGCTGCTTTATGTGCCTTAAAAATTTCACACTGAAGGATATTTTATTAGTCTTGCTCACTTTAAGCTCTCAAAAAGTTTCAAAATAGTCAAGGAAAAGAGATTTCAGTCAGTAAAGATGTCAGTATAAAATTCTTATTAAAGAAGTTTTATCTCTGTAGGCAAAGAGGAATTCCTTTTGTGTTACCATAAGAGAAAATGAAAAAATAAATTTGAATGATAAAATCATAAAATGGTTTGGGATGGAAGGGACCTTTAAAGGTCATGTAGATTAATTCCACTACTGTCCCTGCAATGAGAAGGGACATCTTTAACTAGATCTGGTTTCTCAGAACTCCATCCCATCTGATCTAGAATTTTTCCAGGGATGAAGCATCTAAAACCTCTCTGGGCAGTCTGTGCCAGTATTTCAACACTCCCATTATAAAATAAATTAGAAAAAAAAAAAAAAAACAAACAAAAAAAAAGTCTTTTTCCTTATACCTAGTCTAAATCTACTCACTTTCAGTTTRAAATCTTTACCCCTTGCTCTGTCACTACAAGACCAAAAATAAAGGCCTTGTCCACATCTTTCTTATAAACCCTCTTTAAGTACTGAGAGGCTGTAATAAGAACTCCCTTAGAGCCTTCTCTTTTCCAGGCTGAACAACCCAAAATCTCTCAGCCTGTCTTCACAGGAGAAGTGCTCCATCACTCTCATTATTTGTGGCCTTCCCCTGGACTTGCTCTAACACTTCCACATCCTTACAATGTTGGCAACCCCAGAGATGGATGCAGAACTCCAGGTGGGGTCTCAGCTGCAGAATCCCCTCCCTCCCCTGCTGCCCATGMTGCTCTGGATGCAGCCCAGGACAGGTTTGGCTCTCTAGGCTGAGTGTCCATGTCTGGGCCATATCCAGCCTCTCATCCATCAGCACTCCCAAGTAGTTCTCAACAGGACTGCTCTCAATTCCTCCATTCTGCAGAGTATATTATTAGCAGGGGATACTCCCACTCAAATAGAGCACGTGATACTTGGCTTTGTTGAAATTCCCTAAGGCTCACTTCTTGAGACCCTCTGGATATCATCCCATCCTTCAAGGGTGTCAACTTCACCTCTCAGCTTGGTGCCATCTGCAAACKCRCTGAGACTGAACTCAGTCCCTTTGTCCATGTAATTACTGAAGACATTAAACAGTACAGGTCAAAATATGGTCCCCTGAGGGATRCCASTTGTCACTTGGAACTGACAATGCCATCAGGACACCGAGCTGTTGGCCACTAGCCTCTGGATGCGATCATCCAGACAATTCTTCATGCATCAAAGAGTACATTTACCAAAGTCATATGTCTCCAATTCAGAGAGAAAGATGTTTTGGGGGACCAGGTCAAAGGCCTTTCCAGACAGATGACATCTATAGCACTTTCCTTGCCACAGTTGTAGTCACTTGACCACATAAGGCCACTAAGTTGGTCAGGCAGGATTTGCCCTTGGTGAAGACATGCTGGGTGTCTCAAATCACCTCCTTGTCTTCCATTGCCTTAAATAGCTCCCAGGAGGATCTGCTTCATGATCTTGACCAGCACAGAGGTGAGGCTGACAGGTCAGTAGTTACTGGGTCCTCCTTTCCAATTTTCTAAAAATGGGGGAAATGTTTCCCTGTTTCCAGCTGCCTGGAACTTCACCTGTATGCCATGGCTTTTCAAATRTCATGGAAAGTGGCTTGGCAACTACATTAGCCACCTYCCTCAGGACTCTGGGATATATCCTATCAGGTCACATAGGCTCAGCATCTTCAGATTCCTCAGGAAATCACAAACCTACTCTTCCTTTACAGCATCTAAATGCAGGATTCTTTCTGTCTGAAATTATCTGCGGAGTAGACAGTAACATAGGAAAATCTAGACTTATCCCTGAAAAAGGCAGCTCTATTGCGTTTCTAGGAGAGTGGACTGTGCCAAACATAATGTGTAAGTATCTCCTTTCTGAAAATGTGTAACTCTCTGTGCCATGGCTGGTTAACAAAGGTATTCAGCCTTTTAGCTCCAATTACAGCCTTCTGTCAACCTTAATGTGCAGTAAGCTGTGTCAGGTATCAGAAGAGCTGTGTTTTCCAAGTTTGAAAATATGTGGTGTGGGTTGGTTGTGCAAAAACATTTTGAAAGACTACACATATGCCAGGATACAAAATGGCAAATCTGCCATTGCTTAATATAGTTTTTTCTTCAATTCTTCAGTTTGCAAGAGGATCAACTTGAAATGTTCCTACATTTTCTTTTCTAATTAATGATATTTCATTCATATCAGAGCAACAACAGAATTAAGGTTTCTATCACAACTGGATACCTAACATTTTCTTAGTCTCTGTGTTATGCAGAAAAAGCTCTCCACCTTTTTAAGCTTTTGTAAAGGAATTTACCTCTATTCAAAAAAAAATCCCAAACCAAAACCAAAACCAAAAAAACAAAAAAACAAACAAACAAAAAAAACCCCAAACAAAACCAAACAAAACCCCCAGAAACAAATAAGGCCCATTGTTAAGCTGAATTGGATATATATAGCACACTGGATTTAATACTTTAGTAATAATTATTTTTGAGTCGGTGTTTAAGAGCATCCCTGATGAATATCTTACAGTAGCATGCTCATACTGACTCAGTTTTGTGCATCCTTCTTCTTTGTTGCAGTTAGAGCTTAGACAAGTGATACAACACTAATACTGACAGCAAAAAAAAACCTTCCTTGAAAATTCAAACAAATTGTGAAAGAGCCAGTGCAGTAGCGCAGTCCCCAGCACACGGCATTCCAGAAGCAAAACCCATGGGTATAAATGTACATCTGTTAGAATTGCCCACCTGTTTGCATGAAACTTATGGGCATAAAAAATTGCTTGCCAGTAATTTCCAGCTCCTTTGTCAGTTTTCCTCTGGGATGGTGCTTAATTCCAAGAGAAGGATTTTTTAGTATTTATTTAGATCTAAAAAACTTCTGTTCATTTGTCGACAGAGATTTTGAATCAAGCTCATTGAGGCCTCTGGAACAATAAATATATTCTCTTTGGGAATCTCTTAGACTCCCAAATGTACTTAGTTTCAGATGCAATATTCAGCTGATGTCTCCTGGGGAGAGTGTGGTTTAAATAAAAAGGGTTGCTTTGAGCACAATTCTTTTTATTTTTTCCATCTGATCTCTTCCACTCTTCATCTCTCCCTGTCTAGCTGTTCTTCCAGGGATAGAAGTAATTGCAGTAAACCAGACTACATTCTGGCAAATCAACCCTGCTGTGCTTATTTTTTCAAACAGTTATACCCTGAAAGGTTACAGGAGAACTAGAGGGACACCAGGAGATGGAGGTAACTAATTGTAACAGAGAGGGAACCAAGAGAAATTGCCCAGAAGATTTCTTTGTTCTGGGTCTCCCTTCAGAGGCAGCCAGCTCAAGCTGTATCAGTTCATTAAATTCTTTATTATTTTTTTTTTTT
>NW_026623385.1:1765748-1775791 GCF_030028575.1 Malurus melanocephalus | reverse complement strand
TATCATTCCAGCTGAATGGAATAAACTTCCTTTGACGAAATAATTTTATTCCTGCTTTTTGCATCTATTGTATTTTAGGTAAATAGTCATACATGCGAAAGAGAATTTTATGTATTAGATGCCCACTAATTCTGAATATTTAATATTGTACTTACAGCCATAATAATGCTTTTATCTCCAATATTTGTTACATTTTTGTGTGTATATTTTCTATTTCCCTGCAGGTAAGTCTTGATTTAGCTTAGCTGCAAAATAAATCTCACTGTGTAAAGCTTCAATATATCCAACATTTTATTATAGGTCATCTATCTCTACCTCTCTTCTTAATTAATTAATTGCAGACTGATTTCTCCCTGTCCTTATCTTGACCCACAAGTTTTTAAATACATTTCCCCCGCCCTGTGCAGCGGATGAGGGGACTGATAGAGTGAATATAGTGAGCTTCTGGCATTCACTCAGGGTCAACCCAACACGGTCAGTCAACAGCCTTTAAATAATGTGGGGGAGATACCTCAGACAAGAATCATTTATCTCCAACAATACCACCTGAGATTGTAGCAATAGTGCACTTCACATAAAAAAACATTTAAATCCACATAAACACATAGATAAAGCAGCTCTATTCCAAAGATCAAATTCTTCTGCTCTGTTTCAGCACAGCTCCCATGGGTGCCTTTATGACATAATTTACATCTGAACACAGTTAGTCTAACTTAATTGCAGCTTTGTGTATAATTAATTATATTATCAATCTGTCTCCTTAATGTTCAGTTTGAATTTACAAGTTTTTATGATATTAGATGAACAAAGAGGAATATAAAAAGCTGTGGATTCCCACCTTGGATTTTAAAATAACCAGCAGGCTTGGACCTCACAAGGAAAACACACAAATGGAGAAAACTGCAACTAAATGTAATTAGGAAATATATTTTAATGTCTTCCAAAACAATTTTTATCCACTATGCTAACTTTTTCTTACTTTTGTTGGCTTCTTCTTAATTATCGTGTTCTTTAATAAAAAGCAGGGAGTGGGGGTGTGGAGGTGGTTTGGTTTGTTTATACAAGGAAAAGCTTTTAAAGAACATTGGGATAAATGTAAATGATTTGGTTGATGTTTTCCAATTTGTTTGGTTTTTTTTTTGCAATGCACAGAACCTCATACATATTTTGGATTCTTTTATATCTTACTCAGTCTTCTGCTCTATCTTCAAGCTCTGTGTCCTCTAAATTTTCTCTAAATCTATACTTTCAGCTTTTAAATAGAGAGGTCTTATCTCTAACTGATATGAATTGGATTGTGAAAAAGCTGGATTAAAACTGTCTGATGCTTTTCAGTTGACATCTATGCCATTGTAAGACTTACAACCCTAAATGGTGTTTTGAACTACAGTTTCATGTATCTTCAATCAAGAAAATTTCTGTGAACAGGGAGAGCATTCACACTGATGGGTTAGAGCACAACACCTGTGTTCAGGTACCACTGCTGGAAAATGCTTCCTAAATACATGGAATTCACATCAGAAATTGCAGGAATCTGATATTTAATGATCCACCTGTAAGATCTGCAGTCAAAATTAAACACACAAAAGAAACCTGAAATATAACAGATTATAAAGGGAAACATAGGCAGAGATGAAGATGTCTGAAGTTGTTTGCCCTTCAGTGAGATGAATTCCTACTAAAGCTATCCTCAAGCACCAACCAATTTCATTGAAAGAATTGAAAGACAGATTTTGAGAGTGACCTTACTATCCAATTACTTAAATATTGTTTACATAGTACAAAATATCTCACACTGTAGTATCTAGAAAGTACAAAATATCTCACACTGTAGTATCTAGAAAGTACAAAATATCTCACACTGTAGTATCTAGACATTCACCAAGGAGAAGGCCTATCAATCTATTTGGGAAGAATTTCTTCCCTGAAAGGGTAGTCTAGCACTGGAATGGGCTGCCCAGGGAGGTGATGGAGTCACCATCACTGAAAGTGTTCAATAAATGATGGGATGTGGCACTTGGTGCCATGGTCTGGTTGACAAGGGGTTGATCAGTCAAAGGCCAGGCTTGATAATCATGGAGGTCTTTTCTAAATTTAATAATTCTATGATTTTCTTCTCCCAGAAGCAGAAGAAGGCTGTATGTCAGAAACCAGCCAAACACAATTGTTGCACATCACTATTTTCAGCTGCTTTTTATTTTTCTCCCTTTGGAATTACCACTGCCATTTTTTCCAATACCTCTTGTGGCTCTGGCTGCAGCTGCTCACCCCACATGGAGGTGCTCTGGCTCCAACACCTCTGAGCTTTCTCCTTCCTTTGGAGGTTGACCCTCAAGGACTGGGTGCACAGAGGGAGCCACAGCACCATCCTGCTGCTGTCAGAGCCCTGGTGATGCCTAAAACAGGGCTTACCTGAAACATAGGCCAGACAAAGTTAGGAGAATAAAAAGCAGAAAAATTTAATGAAGGCCTACAGGTGCATTCAGGGCAGACAAGGTCTCTTCATAAAGCTACACCCAAAAAGACATAGAGTCACGAGATCTCCTTCTCCTTTTATAAGGTCTGTCTTATAACATATCGGGCCCCAAATCTCCAATTACACCCTCAGGTTATGATGCCAACCACCCCAGGCTTGCTCCTCCCAATTTACTGTTTACATTTTTGGGAGCTCTGAAGCAGCGGAGTGTCCTTGGATTTTAGAGCAATGTTTTGTCTAAAATGCTGGGAAGAGAGGTTTTTAGCACTTTATAAAGCCTAGAACCACAAACCAAAGGTGCAGATACATGAAGAATAGAAGCTAAATATTCTGAAGGCATCACAGGAAGACTTCCTTTGGGAAGACATGCAGGAAATGGGATCTCCATGTGGTGTGAGCAATACCCAGGAAAAGTGCCTCAAAGCAGGAGGCAGGAGAGGCTCTCGGATGCTGGCTCAGGAGTGTGTGGCTGTTTCATGGTGGGGTATCAGCACATCAGGCACGGTGAGGTGCAGGGGCTGCCTGAGATCATCCAGGAGCAATATGACGAGCTGGGTTACAGATTTCATGAGTCAGACTTCAGCCACTTGGTTAATAAACCACAATGTTTCTCTGAAGCAATGTGAGCAAAAACTGTGGCATGACATGTGGCTTTAAAAAAAAACAAAAAACCAAAAAAACAAACTAAGCAAATTATCCTTTATTTCTATTCAATTTTGTTTATTACCAGGATAAGCTTTTATAACTTACCATTATCCCCTCAGAAAGCTTTTGCTAAATATCCTGAGTAATTTTAGCATTTTTCTGCAAAATGAGGAATAAAATACGTGTTTCAAGTTAGGATGTTTATTGTTATACCTTGTCATTTTAAAGATAATTTAAAGAGAACTTACCATTTTAAAATATCAGCACTATCCTTATCTATACCATGTAAGGTTATATAACACTGAAACCTATTCTGTAAAATGCCGACAATTTTTTTCAAGTGCACTGAAATGAATGCTCGTACATTGGTCACTCTAAGATAGGTGATTGCTTTTATCAGTGAAACTTGTGACTTTGATACCTGCAACAGTTTGTCATGTAACTGTGTTTCTATCTCCATATGCATCATTCCATACATGTTTAAAACATTCTGATGTTTCTTTGTTCAAAATTTTAGAACATACAATTTAGTATTTTCTCACATTATTAGAAGGAAAGAACCATGTTTGTGGTTTTATTTTTTGGGGGGTTTTTTGGGTTTTTTTATAATAACATTATTTTCTCAGCAAACCAGATTCAGCAGGGACATCAGTCATGTTACATATATATATATATATATACATATAAATATATATGCACTATATGCCATACTATATTGTATATATCCTGAATAGTTATGCTTAAAACTCTCATTCCGGTCAAAAGCAATGTGGTCACTCATTAGTATTTTTAGCAAGTATTCACACTGTAAGATTTAGGAAAGAAATGGATTTGTAGGCATAAGATTTCTAATTTATCATCACTTTCATTTCAGTTATTTAGTGAAGCAGTGGTGGAGATGAAACGTGTACATGCTGTGCAAAGCTGATGAATCCATCTGCATGCAGTCGTTCCCCAGCCAATGAAARGTGGGTAAGGCAAAGTGAAAAGGAATTGTCTCACTTCAGAAGAACACTTGAAAAACAGCCTTTGATAATTGCAAAAGGTTTGATATAAAAACATTTTAGGAAAAAGACCTGTTGAGCACGTTACATCTCTCTTTAAAAATGTAGAAGATTAAACTCATAATATTTGTCACAGTTATTGGCTAAATGGCTTACATTTTTCTCTTATTACCCAAAAACCGGTAGAAATCTAGCAGCAGTATTCATTACTGTCTGTCAGGTTTGCTCCTGTAAAATTAGCTAAATTTTCTAACTTGATAGAAATCATTTCACGCATATCAAACAGGAGGAAGAATCTGTGGACAGAAAAGGAAGAGGACTTTCAGTCTGAAATGTAACCCATGTCTTTGATGCATGAAGACTTAGATTGTTCTGTTCCTATCTAGAGTAACATTACAAAAGTGATTCAATTCAGCCAGCATGGCTTTGTTAAGGACAAACTGTGCCTAGACCAACCTGGTGGCCTTCTGTGRGGGAGTGACTGCAGTGGTCAACAAGGGAAGACAGACTGATGTCACCTCCTGGACTTCTGTGAGCCTTCAGCGTTGTTCCACATGACATCCCCAAATTGGAGAGGCATGGAGTGAAATGGGGGACTGTTTGATGGATAAAGAATTGGCTGGATGGACACGGCCAGAGAGTTGTAGTCAATGGCTCCATGCCTAGATGCAGGGTGGTGACAGGGGTGTCTGTCATGGGACTGGGGCTCTTTGATATCTTTRTCAATGACAGAGACAGTGGGATCGAGTGCACCCTCAGCAAGTTTGCAGATAAACCAAGCTGAGCAGGGCAGGTGACAAAACAGAAGGACAGGATGCCATCCAGGAGCACCTGGACAAGCTTGAAAAGTGGACCCATGAGAACCACGTGAAATTCAACAAATCCAAGTGCCAGGGGCTGCACTGGGTCAGAACAATCCCAGACATGAGTACAGACTGGGACAGAAGTCACGGAGAGCAGCCCACAGAGAAGGGCTTGTAGGTTCTCACAGAAGAAAAGCTGCAGAGGAGCCAGCTCTGTGTGCTGGCAGCCCAGAAAGCCAAGGGCATCCTGGGCTGCATCAAAAGAGGTGTGACCTCAGGTGAGGGAGGGGATTCTCCCCCTCTGCTCTGTGCCTGAGATCCCCATGAGAGTGCTGAATCCAGCTCTGGGATCCCCAGCACAATAAAGATGTGGACAGAGCAAGTGCAGAGGGGGGCCATGATCAGAGAGCWCAGGTGATCATATCTGAGTGTGAACAATATCTGGGTTATTACCCCTGGAGAAGGCTCCAGGGAGACCTCATTGCAGCCTTTGACTTGTTTCAGCCTTGCAAAAGTGGTTATAGGAAAGAAGAGGGGTTTTTTTTTGTGGTTTTTTCGGTTTTTTTGTTTTTGTTTTTTTTTTCATAAGCAAATAATGTAGGGGGATAGAAAAGGGAGAAGAGTTTTAAACTAAAAGAGGAGAGATTTAGTGAGATGTTAGGAAAAATTCTTTACTCAGAAGGTGATTGAGCACTGGCACAGGCTGCCCAGAGAAGCTGTGGATGCTRCACCCCARGAGGAGATCAGGGYCAGCCAGGTTGGATGGGGCTCTGAACAACCCATCCTGGGGGAAGGTGCCCCTGCCCATTGCAGGGGGAATTGGATTAGATGATCCTTAATGCTCCTTCCAACCCAAAACATTCCATGAATCTGAGATTCTGCTATTCTGATCCCTGTGATACACAGGGAGCGCAACAGCAATAATTCCTGTTATATCTGGGTTACAGCATTTGTGTCACAGTGTTACTCTGGCACACACTGATCTTTGCTCCTGCGCTGCTGTCAGAGGGCTCTAGTCTTCACCTGCCCCATGGGACTTTTGATTTATCCTTGATTTTAGGCCTTTTTAAACTTTTGTTCTCCTCAGTTGCCATGTTTTGTGACAGCATGCTGCCAAAATTATCTTAGATTTTTTGTTAAATCTAAATACAGAAAACACAGTCCTTGGGAGACCCTTCCTGTCAGTCAGACATGCATTACAATCTTCTTTTCATATCCTTGATCCTTCCAGAATAGRTTTTTGGTCTCCTAATTTTAAGAGCAGTGTGAGTTAAGAGCMATACAGCTGAAGGAACATGAGTCCATTTTTTCTGGATGGTTGTATAGAAGAAAAGAGCTTCAGCTATCATATTAACATTTTAGGGTGATTCATCACTCATTATAGGCCTTTTCACAGTTACAGGTGTCCCTGTATTCAAATAGTTAAAATTACAATGAAGGGAAAAAAWTGTGTGCTTTTTAATTAGAAAATTGGTTATTAATATATCATTGCCTGCTGCCATATAATTGTCAGGGAAATTGTTTTTCCCTTCTGCAGTTTAGTTTGGGTTTTTTTGGTGTTTTTTGGAGGAAAAGGAAACCTTTTCTTTCCCCCAGTCAAGCTGTGCAAACATAAAAAATATTTATGCTTCAGTTACATTCCTGAGGGATAAATAGCAGTTAGGTAGCTAACTCTAAATGAATTTCAATGCAAGTTAGGGACATCTGTGCCTTTGAAAATTTTTCCCCCTATAGAAAGTCAGAGTTTTAGCTGTAGCACACACTTTCCTYGGTAGCATTAGGGAGCACCCTTATAATTAGAAACTTGCAATGAAATCTTAATGAGAAACAGGAGACAATATATCATAATCTAATATAATGATACCTATTAGAATGTTAGAGCTCATCAGTAGTATACTTACGAATACTTATCTTCATTTTTAGGGAATTTTTGTAATTTAATGGATGGATATAATCACCGAGAAGTCTGAAAGGAATACCTGATTGCAGACTGACCCTGGAGCAAATTGTGATATAATTCATGTTTCAGGCAGGACAGGACTAGTTTACAGAGGGAGAGTATGATTTTTTCATTTCAATAGTTACAGCTGAATAGTGAGAAAGTACAGCAAGTCTTGCAATGCTTGTTATTTTATGATAACAGGGGCAGTAAAAATAGGCAGAGTAGGTCCTTTATTGGCAAGAATGTGGGCAGAATGACCCGACCAATATTCTCCACCTTCACATTTTTGTGTCTGATAACAATAATGGACATCTGGCAGCTGAGTTTTTCAGCTCTGATTTGGAAATACATTGCATATATATTAATCAAAGGGCTTTTCTTTTTGAATTATAGATCAGAGACAATAGAATGATAAATAATACAAGAACAAGGCTGCTCTGAAGGAAGTTTCTGAAAAGGTTCCGTAAACACAACAGGATGCGCTTTCACATCTGTCTGAAATACATTCTCGWGAAATTCCTGGAGATGAATCTTTTTAGAGCACTCACATATTTGTATGATTAATATCAAGAGTCATTTGTCAGAGTTCATAAGAGCTGTCATTTGGAGATAGCTGTCATGAGGTTTTTATGCATTAATAATCTTCTGTACTGCSAAATATTCAGACAATGTGATTTTAGTAGCTTACAGAAAGAATAGCAGTATAGCAGCCAAGAGCCAAAAATGTAAAAACATTCATTTTCAACAGTATTATCTTGTAATATATTCCTTCCTCCCACTGCCTATTTATATTTCTACTTCCTTTTTTCTGCTACTGCCCTTATCTCTTTTCCCTTTCATCCCTTCCTTATTTTCCCTTTCTTAATTATTCTTCCTCTTTCTTCTTGACTCTCTCATTACATTTATTTTTATGAAGTCTCTTTAGAAGGGAGAGAACACTATTAGCAGTCCTGAGATTTTCGTGCTTATGAATTTCTAGTAATGAATGTCTTYTACATCATGATTTTACATTAGAGAAAATAAGCTGGAGCATGAAAGCACAGCTCAGACCAAATGAGAATTTCCCTTTTAAAGCTCTGTTAGGTGCATTAGGGGKATGGATACAACTTTCTCCTGCCTGCAGCCAGCACCACCTCAGGTCCCTCTCTGCTCCTGTGTTCAGGAACCTTCCTTCCTGCTCTTTCCCTGGGTCACTGAGGTCAGATAATTTGAGAATACATGTACAGTGTCAGAGGGAKGATTATTTATTGGCCAATACATGCACAGCAGATATCTTGGATGAAGAAGCTCCTAAGCTGAGCATTAAGAGGCCCACTGGCCCTGATGGAAGGCTTCACAGTTTGCTGCAAACATCAATCATCAGCCTCTGTTGCCACTTGCAGATCCTCAATGTTGTAGAATGTCTATCTTCTGATTCTTTGATTTTCAGATGCTACCCCAAGGATTTTATAACTTTTCATGTCAGTATTTTGCCTTTTGAAAGTCTGAACTGCTCCCAGTGCTCAGCAGTGATACTTCAGAGTTTTTGCTTTTCTTATCTTGTATCATTTTAGCTCACATATTCTCTCAAGCATTAAAACCAGGTTCCCAATAACACAGAACCAAGGTCCAAAGGCAGCCTGGGGACACAACCAGCTGAGCTCTTTTGAGGACGGGGACTCTTGTCCCTTCCTCAGACTGCAAGACCTGCCAGCATCCCCATTCCTCTGGCAGTGTCTGTGGAAGTGCTTCTTTCTCACATTCAGCACCAGTTTCTGTGCTATAAACAGCTGTCACCCTTCCTCCGAAACTTCTGAAATCACAGCAGCCACAGTTAATTCTTGTACARTTTGAGCCCCTTAAGCAGGATCATTTCAGCTATTCTTAGATTATATATCTTATTTCTGTAAGCCTGTATCATTCTCTTGAGCCTGAAAATTTCTGCTGAAGATATCTCCTCTGCAGCATTTCAACACTGCCCTCTGTCTCTGTTGATTACATAGGTTGTTTTTGATACCTAATTTGGAAAAGACCTAACGTAGGAAACATGCATAAAATTCTTCCAGTTTAGGAAATGGTAGGATTTAGGAACTTCAGTCATCTTTTCTTCTTGGCTTCCTAATCTAAAATGCTTGTGTAAAAGCTATATGAGCAGGAAATAACAGTTGTATGGGTCTTATCATTGCACATACTTCAGCAGCAGATCCTTTCTGTCACATAACTAATTCCAGCAAAGTATCCATGTTTAAAGAGAATGCAGAATGGAACAGAATGGAAATAAGTAGTCACCAGCTCAAGTGTTTGAAGAAAAAGAAGTAAAAATAATTTTGGGAACTACAATGTTGCCATGAAGGCAATACTTTTCATTTTATAAATTTAGGCTCAGGCTGCCAAAGGTAAGAACAATATATTTTTTCCTATTTCTGTTGTTTAAAACTATTTCATTTCCTAAGAAAAAGAAAAAAGTGACTAAAAAGAGAAAGGGCAGTGCAAATTCTGAGCTATCAGACTGAATTTTAGGGACACTGACTCTGCCAGTAGGTACTGACATGGGACATGGCTATTTTAAGTTGTGCAGTGCCTGGGGGCACTTTGTACCTTACCATGGGTGAACTTGCCCTTGACCCTGTACAGCCTGTCCACATCAGAAACTATGAGGCCATATTAATCAACAGCCCTGTTAAAAATGTTTTTTAAATCAAGTTAATGCAGCTGCACCCTGTTTTTCAGTAGGCTCGCTTATACTCATGTATGTATAGCTCTGGATAAATGCTTTCCTGTACTTCCAGGTCTCTTACAAATTCAGGAACTTTAGGAGATCCAATTGTTCATTTGCATTACACAGCAGTGAAAAGTATGCTTTCAGCCAGGACAGAGGTCCCAGAGGTGCCTCAACATATCTAATTTAATTATTGATAATAACATACCCATARCTTCATGGAGTTCAGCATTTAAGATGATTTTCCTTCCCTCCTCTGCCCCCAGCTCTGGGTTTTATTCCTGTGGTTTCATAGACACTTTGCTGCTCTGAGGGAAACTTCTACCATATGTTTCCTTTATTACATGGGTCTGTAGGATGTAGATTAAACAGAAGCCAAATTTTAAGTCATAGCACCCATCAAAATTGAGTGCTAAATATGCTGGCAAGGATTCATGTCTAATTTTTCTACCTGATGGCAAAATGAATCATGGAA
>NW_026623385.1:1759062-1765643 GCF_030028575.1 Malurus melanocephalus | reverse complement strand
AAAAAAAACCAAACAAAAAAAAACCCCACAACTCTAGGTTATCAATAAGAATCCACTGGGGAAAAAAAAAAACAACCAAACCCTATGGATTTTCACTGATCTCTATTGCCTTAGATCTTTTCAAATCGCTATTGTTCTGAATCCACCCTCCATTTCCTCAGTCCTCAGAARGACCTTTGTCCCAAACCATAGCACCTTTGATTTCTTTAGCAGCAGGCACAATCACAATAAGCTGCCTAAAGGTAGACAAAGGRGAGGTAGATTTTGGCAAAATGAATGAAATTATTGTCCTACTCTTAGGAAAGTGTGGTTAGGACTCTTCTGTGTTTACTCAGAACAACACAGTTTCTTCAGCTTTTCTTTGACAACTGCAATCTAATCCAAAAGGGAACCCATAAAATAATATTGGGAAAGCATTCTTTGAACAAGTAAGAAAAGGTCATGTCATCTTTTAAGAGTATTTCTAGCAGGAAAAATAGAGTGACTTTTAAGCTGCATCAAGCTGTGATAATCTAGTTTCATCAGAGTGTTGGCTTATCTGTAACGTATCTGGCTTGACACTGAAGTCAAATTGAGTTAGATACATTACGGATCTCAGAGCCCTCCCCAGATTCATACAGAAAACAGGTAGGAGTTCAGCTGCAAACTTTTCCTTTTCCTTGATCATTTGGAAGGCCAAAATCCTCAAGCATTATCAAGATGCATACTCAAGTGAATATTTGTGCAAATATTTAGCCACAACTGTGTCTTCTGCTGACATCTTTTGCAAACCAAATTTTGCCATCTATAAATGYATGCAGAAATGAAAGAAAGAATCCAGTAAGTAATGTGACAAATTCTATTCTCCTAAAAAAAAAAGGTTTGGGATTTTCAATATCCTTAAAAATTATTTGAAATATAGTTTACTACCTGTGAAAAAAAAAATGTAAGAGTGATGTTCAATTGGAATCTATTTATAAAGGCAATTAAAAAAAATAATCTTTCTAGATCTGTTGCTTGTAACTCTTCAAGAATTATGGCAGACTAGATTTATGAACTTTCCGCAGCTGCTCAGTGGTTGGGAGACCAAATGCAAAGCAGTGGATCAGCTGCTTAGTGGTTGGAACTGGGTAAGCCCTTCCCTTAGGTGAGTATGGATTCCCTCCAAACAAAGACTGTCCATTCTGAACTCTGGAAAGCAATTCAATCAGTAGTTTTCAGCCTGTGACCTTCGAGGTCTATGGATTTTCCTAAGTCTGTAAAAGGTGACTAACAAAATCCTTTCTTGTTTTGATGACTGCTCACATTTCTTCTCCASAGGTCCTAACATCCTCTGAAAATATCAGGTATCATCAGATTATGATTGTTATTTYCAATCAGTAATCATATCCCATCTGTCCTCATTGTACAGGGACTAATAATTTGCTTGAAAATCAAATAAAGAGGATGCTTCAACCATCATTACCTAGGATGAAATYACTGGTAAGTTAGCTTTAAAACAAACATAAAGAAAAGGCCAAAACTCTGTGGGAATGAAAAAAAAAAAAAAATTAAACACTCAAACACATCATCTTTGATTGAAGCCTTCCAGGCCTAGAAAATTGGAGCACATGTCATTGGACTTTTGTTCAGATAATTCCTCTTCATTTTGTATGCCTTTTTTTCATCTTCCTCAAGAATACTACAAACTCTTAATAACGTTATTATCTGCTAACAGCTGCTTCCTACAGCAGGATGTCTTATTTCCATTAGTCTGTTAGAAACTTTCTTAGCCACAATTCTTTCTACTGCCATGAGTGATTTGCCTGCTCCTAGTTAGGAAAATATGGAGAATTTCTGAAGTTCTTAAAGTCTTAAGAAAAAGCGTATCTTAGAAGTTTGGGTTTTTTTTTTTTTTTTTTTTTTTTTTCTTTAAAACATTAGATACTAATTTGCATCATGTGTATTTTCTGTTGTTCCTCAGTCAGCCACAGGGAGAATGCTCTTGAAAAGGTCATGAAAAGGAGAATGCTTTTTTGCAAAGGCATGTAGTGATAGGACAAGGGAAAATGGCTTAAAAGTGGAAGATTTAAATTGGATTTTAGGAATAAAATCTTTCCTGTGAGGGTGGTGAGGCCTGGACACAAGTTGTGTCAGGAGGTTTTGGATGCCTCATTCCTGGAAGTGTTCAAGGYCAGGCTGGATGGAGCTCTGAGCAGCCTGATCTAGTGGAAGGCATCCCTGCCCATYTCAAAAAGGTGCCTTTCAACCCAAACCATCCTATAATTCTATGTATAATTTCATCTGTAAATTTTCCAAATGAGAATTTTTCTTTTACAGAAGATTAAAGGTATTGAAAACATTTTCAAACTGAGAAGTGGTTTTGATTGAGTGAAATGAGCCTTTTTTTCTGGTTTGCATTTTTTCATTGAGAGATTTCCGTTTTTCAATTCTAAGGCAGGATTTTTACTAGTTTATGCCTTTGTGACTTGAGTATCAACATCTGTGCTTATCTTTAGAAATGTCATTCATCATTCATAGTGTGCACAAATGCTCATTAGAAAAACTGAAGATACAAGAGGAATGTCTAAATAAAGGAAATGCAGTCAAAAACCCTCTATTCAAAATAACAAAAATTCAGGAGATTTTCTCTGCCATTTTACTTTTTCTCTAGAAAGTATATTAGAAGTTCTTTTGTCTTAAATAAAGGCTATCAATTGCTATTAACTATAATCAAGATATAAAGTAGTTCAGCATTTAAATATTTCACCATTTAGAAAACCAATAAATTATGATTCATTTATCTATAACTTACCTGGCAAGTGTTAAAAAATTCATTCTTTCTTTATCTAGATTCACAAATGTCTAAACTAAGAAACAGAAACCATGGGAAATATCATGAAGGATGGCAGATACTGTGTTTAGTGGGAGTTTGTAGACACCAATTGGAATATGAAATCCTTACGTTAAGTCCCAATTCCTGCTGAGAAGGGCTTGTAAATTAAATAACTTATTTTCATATTGTGTGTTTTTAAGTCTAAATAAGGTTCAGTTCTGTTACTAGTGAGCTTGTTTTTTGGATCTGCCCCCATTTTACTGATTGTAGGACCAGATGAAGTTTTATTATCAATCTGGAATGAATTTTTGCCTTTTAGAGATGGCAAAGTGATGGCAAAGTACAGGATCTTGCCTTGCTAACTGTGTTGAAGAAAGAGTAAGTTGGGTTTGCAGCATGTAACAGCCACCAGACCACCTTGGCTCATGCTCAGCCCTGCAATTCCTCCTCTGAAGGATCAAAAGTCTTCAACACTGTTAATTGTGTCAGTCCTGCATATGCAAGACAGTGAAAAAAAAAAAAAAAAAACATCTTCCTCTTCTCTCATCTTCTATCTAACAAAATATCAGTGCTGACTGAAGAGAGAAAATACAAAATGCAAACAATGCCTAAATGTATTGTTTAGATATTAGATTGATAAACAACTCTTATGTTTGCCCTAAATCTTCTTTTACACTAAATAAGACAGATAAAAGGGAAGTCTTTCATTTTTTTTAATGTATCACTAAGAGTCAATAAATGTTTTCCTGAACTGAACAAAAAACATCAATGATGAACATTTGCAACCAAATTATGCTGATTTTACTGATTTTACTTTGTCCGTGGAAGACAACATTAGCTAAAATGATATATTACTTTCTACTTTGCAGCAATAAGTTCATTCTCGAGTAGTATGTGACACAATTTTTCTTTGTGTTATTAAAACAGAAGATATTCCGAACAAAATATCTAAAGCTGAATTTCCTTTTATGCTCAGACACCTATGTAAATATTTTTGGCTATCTGTTTGACCCATTATGTTAGCACTCTTCAGAATGGTGATTGGAAGATTTCTGTTTGTTATAAATCTCCAGACTTCAGAAAGTATTCAGATTTTTACCAGGATAGCAACACACATTTCTCGTTATGAAAACAATGTTTTCCTTGCTGACTTTGCATGGGTATAATCAGAGGCTGGGAAATGTACATTTAACATGAGAAGAGCCTTTAATAATGGGAAGCTAATTTTTAAATAAAATCAAAATGGACAAAACTATTAATATTTGTAATACTCTAACATCATCCATTTCATCTCATCCAGTAATACTTATRCAAACTGAATTTCCAGACTGCACTTTTCACAAGGCTCTTACAATTATCAGCTGTGATTTTGGAGCTTCTGCTCAGTGTCTGGTTCAGATTTGTGCAAAATTTAAATTCTGGTACAAATCCATGGCTTTTAGAGATGACAAGAGTTTTGTTAGACATAGTAAACTTTTTCATCAATGACAAAAAATAGGAGAGAAAATGAATAAATATACGTGTGCATAATATGAATTATAGCAAATGCTTAGAAAATCCTCAGAAAAATTGCAATTTAAGTTACTTTTATTGTGGCAAAGAATCTTCAGGAGAGTTTCTGGTTTTCTTACACAGCTTCAGACGGCAAAGCCAAAAACAMTGCTCCTGAGAAGATTCAATGAATGCATGAAAATGTCAGCTGTTAAAAGGGTAAGTAGCAAATAAGCAATTAGTTTACAGTCCTGGTTTAATTAGCATATTTATGAATAAATGTGAGTATTCAAGTTAAACATTCAGATAAAGCACATTCCTTAAAAGAGGATTTTTTACAGCTAATACATGTACTATGCCTTCAATTCACACATTTTAAAATCAATGTGGCCTTGAAGGTAGTATCATCAGCAGATTGTACATGGCTCCTGTAAGCTTTTTCTGAGAACTTCTGTGACTAAACTCTTTGGACCATGCCTGACATGTCTTCCATCACGAATTCAGTCCTCAGCATCCCAAGCAACTTTTGTTGTCTTCTGATGCCCATCTTTAAACCTCTCATTTGAAYGTCCTTTCACTGATGTTGTGACCACACATAGTGTTTCAGATAAAAACTTGACATTGTGCTACTCAATTCTTAAAAAAGTATCTCTTATTCACATTCTGCTTTTAAGAGGTAAATTTTTCTCTGCCTGGGAAACCTGACATTTGGGAGAGCTGTACAAAGGATACATATCTCATGTATCACATTGAAATTGGATCTTAGGATCCTCAATGCCACAACATTCAAATATGTTTTATGTTGTGGTTCTGCAACGGGCAAAGGGGAAAAAAAACCAAAAAAAAAAACCAAAAAAAAACCACAAAAAAACAAGGATTATCCCAGTTAGCATTTATCATTCCTTCATGATCCTGTGTTTGGGCAATGTGATGATTCCTCACTATATCTTTTATGAACCTCCCCAGCATCCTGGTTTATATTTCAAGGTGAACACTTGGAATTTCAGTTTGGTTTCATATCCAATAGAGTTTAAGAGGCCAATTTTTTCTGCTGTGAATACTAATTGTGACAAGTTAATTCACCCTGAAATATTAAGCAGAAAAAGCAACACTTAGACATTCAACTTACTTCGACTTGTACACCAGAACTGGTGAAAGACAGAATATGTTCACCATATTTGAGTCTTTAAAATCTGTCAATCCATTAGTTTCTCTCATATCCTCCCCCAGGAAAATTTTATSCAGTTTGAAAGCACCTTTCTAATTAGAAGTCTGCTTGTTTTCTGAGTTGTCAATTTTTTGGTTGAAATATTTTCAAACATTATTTGAAATAGATATTAACCATAATAGTGCTAACTGGAAGTATACTATATTAATAAGTCAAGATCCCAGCTTACCATTGTTCGAAGCATTGCAATGACACAAAATATGTGGCAGKATTTCCTAAGGTTCCTTATAAGACAAAATGAAAATATTATATTTATCTGTTATGCAGACAACACTGAGAAACAACCCAGGTAAACAACAAGAATCAGAAGGAAGAATGAAAATAAGTTTTCTGAACAGAATTCACTATTTGTTGAAACTTTTTTTTTTTGTTTCAGCTCTGTGCATTATGTTTCTGTCCACAGGTGCATAAATTTCCTCCAGCTCATTCATGGGTTTAGTCTATGTGTTTATAGGTTCTGCAGAATATTGTACATAGGCCAAAATTACTATGTAAATTACTTCAAAATGTCTAGAAATTGTAAGCTGTAAGTCACTGGACTATGRTTCTGATTTGATGAACAACACTCAGAAGTTTCACTGAAACCATTTTTCTATCTCAGGTTAAAAGTGCAAATATACATATTTATAAAATAAAAATTTCCATTCAGCAATGTACTTGCAGCTACATTGTTCATTGGYATTCACTGAGAGTTTTCTCATCATATATTCATTATATGAAGTATTCATTGAGAATATTAATATGAATCCGAATATTCAGTGATCGTAGAATATTAATGAAAGTGAACACAATAAATCAGAGAATGCACCTTAAAGGGAGTTTCTTTTCTAATTTGGAAAWATATTTTTKAAACTATTCTAAAGATATTTGTACTTTTCAGAGGAGGGCTGTATCTCTGGATGCACCTTCTTTGAGATTTGTCATGCAGATTTCCTAAACAGAAGACACTGTTAAATCAATGGTTTGCTCTCCTTTAATTAACATTTATGTGTCGACATGAGATCAATTCTGTATCACCAGGTCTGTCCAGGATCTGATCGTGGGCAATGGCTCTGAGCCAGCAGTGTG
>NW_026623385.1:1751047-1758847 GCF_030028575.1 Malurus melanocephalus | reverse complement strand
GCCTGAGAGCATTCAAATGGTTCTTGAACTCTGTCAGACTTGGTGCTGTGTCCATTTCTTACTCTAAAGTGATAYATTAAATATTGGTTCTTCTTCAGCTTTTACCTTCTCACTTTAGATACAGAGCCGCACCCATGCAGGCGCAAATAAAACTTGAATTATTTTTCATTTAGTGGGAGCACATATGSAGAATTAGCATTGAAGTCCTGGGTTTTATTCAACTTTAATTTACCAARATCTTTACTTCAACAAATTGTGAATCTTATTATCTCGCCTTATCACTCAGTATTCTGAGGGTGTAAAAAAAATCTACATTTTTCACAACTGATTTGTCATTTAATACAACTGGTTTCTCAAAACTTTAATAGAAATTACACATCTAATTAATTTTTATACATCTTTGATTTTTTTTTCCCTCTAGATAAATTCCTGAGTGAAGGTTCAGTGAGAGTTTTAAGCATGAATCTTGTAGAACACTTTGTGCAACTGATTACAAAAGAAATATTTTTTCCTTTAAAAGGATAACTATGCTGTACACTGATATGGCTGCCTACATTTCAGMATAGTAGTTGAACTGAAATGTTGAATTAATTTTTAAAGTAGATTTTTTTACTACAGAAAGGCTCATAAATCTGGGCATACTTTGCCATATGAGGCTTTACTACAACAACCTTCAGTGATTGGGTTTTTTTTGGTACTTAGTGCAGTTTGAGTTGAACAGTGTTGTCAAACTGCCAAGATACTGAAGCTCATGAACCTTCTCACTGACCTCAGTATTTGCAGAAATAGAACCAAAGTCGGTCTGCAAATATGATCCTGAAACAGCTAAAGTTTTAAAGGATTAAACACCCAGGCTTACTACTTTAATATTTTAATTATCCACTGAAATGCTTTACAGAAGAGGCTGAGAAGGATAGTGTGCCAAACCCAGAAGATTTTGAATGAAAAAATCTTCAATTCTTAACCTYGTMTGTATAAATATGTAGAGAACRTATGTAGSRACTTYRAGTATGGTSCAAATTTAKCTAAAATCAAACAGGAATTTCACATAAAAGCTGGAATGMATTGCTAATTCAAGCAGGAAGACWRCAGAGCCCTTGAATCSYGCTRYTCYRTGTTTCAAAGTTGTGGCAAGGCTGYAATGTCAGAACTCAAGAGCTGGCAAACTGCACCTGCAATTAATGTCAAAYAGATGTCTAGTGTGGAGTAGGCTTGTCTTCAAGAGCAGAAAACCARCATACATCTTATATTTCTTCCATGTGTGAATGTCAAACCCATTATTAAAGCAGCATATGTAATGGGCTGCTAAGAATTTCCCCASCACAGACAAATTGGGTGGATCAATATGCTACAACAATGTCAGTACAAACTGACTTTGAGTTTGGGTAATGGCTGACAAAAYAATTCAAGAGGAGTATGTAGAGGAAATAATTGCATCTCCCATTAGAGAAAGCTCCCTGTTTATTCCAGTGATGCSCCAGAAGGCTGTAACTGCTGCTGGTTTGCTGAGCTGGCAAAAATAGCAGAGAAAGCAGGAGGCTGAAGTGCTGGAAGCACTATTCTCCTTTGCAGTCTCAGAGTTGATAGAGGTTTTAAAAATACCAAATACAGTGAGTCAGAGATTCAGCATACTGAGTGTGCACATTTTCACTGATTTTTCATTCCCAAAGATCTTTTTGAAATTTTTTGAAGGTAGCTGCAGTTTTCTGACAAAATTGGTTCAGCACAGACATTGCACAGAGGTCAGGTGTTTTGTTCAGCAGTGTCATAATGCTCAGTTATGGTAACAACTGTGTATAGGTACCATGMCAGGGGTTACAGCTGAGTATGAGAGTGGAAATGCTTTGTGGATTTTCCATTCTATGCCCATTAATATTCCTGCTGTACTAATAATTATGGTTATGAACTCAGCACTGCACACAGCCCAGCACTTTCTGCTTGGGGAAAATTTCTGTATTTTGGTTGCTCAGAAGAGCACTGCCTCACCTCTAAAGAGCTACCTGACTGAGCTCTTATTATACCTGGTTATTTGTCTACCTGATAAATGCTGGAATACCTACCCTAGTCTATCAATTTATGTGTGTGATCCCATGATAGGACTGACACAGAGCCACCAAACGACTCTACCAATGGTGTAAGAAATTGTCGCCCCAGCTGAAGCTCTCCCTGTGGCATCAGGTATTGAATTGYTGCCTTTTGGCTGGCCTTAGAATTATGAGGCAGACACAGTTAAGGGATAAAAGGGTTTTACCTCAGTATTTCAGTAGGATCCCAGGTGCACAACTCTTCAAAAGGCAGAACACACCGCGATATCACTCTCGAAAAACAAATACACAATTTTTATAGACTTCACAAATTAGCATATCTGTCTAGAATTCCCTCATAAGAAACTTAACAAATTATGCAATCTCTCCCTATTCTAAAGAATCCCCCTGTCCAGATGAGTGGCTAGAGCCCAGTTTACACAATATGTCCTAGAGAGAATTCTTCCACTAAGGTTGAAGCCTCCAGTTTTGAGATAACTCAGGGCTCACCAGCCTCCTACTGAGGATGGTTGGTCTCTCTGCCCAGCAGAACCCCAAAACTAAGAATATCAGGCTACAAGAATTACAAGCATGTCTGCTAAGGGTACACGGAATACATAAAGGGTACAGAAAATGTCTAAAAAGGTATATAAAACATATAAAAGTGCATATAAAAAAGAAAAGGCAAGAATCATCAGGTATCATTACCATGGTGTATACCCAATTCTTTCACCATTTGAAGCCACGGCAGGATTGTGCCAATCCCTCAGTTCCCTGACCTTCACTTCCAGAGCTCAGTTYCCATTGGCATGCTTGGGGTTGACCCAGCAGTGTCATTGGTGTCTGGATGGATGAACTTCAGAGCTAAGGCAAGGTAATGAACAGGCCAAGGGTAAGGTAAGGCTTGGTATTTCTTCCATAACTTTTGGGGGTGTATTTCTTTGATATGGCAAGGTTTTGGGGTGGGTCAGCTATTTGACATGGATATCAGAGAAGAAAAGGGAGAAGGTGCTCCTGAGCCCAAGCAGAGATTCCCTTCTAGCATGAAAAAAAAAAAAAAAAAAAAAAAAAAAAAAAAAAAAAAAAAAAAAAAAAAAAAAAAAAAAAAAAAAAAAAAAAAAAAAAATGACCAAGCCTCTCTATTAAAACATGAACTAAATTTTGTTTTTTAGGTGAGATATTCGCAACTTACAAGACATATATTATTTAATTCTACAAGCATTGTTGATTATAATTCAATTATTTCAGTAATTCAGCAAAGACCAATAACACGAATTTGAGTATGTGTGAATGCATGAACATAAAGGTGTTGTTATCCCAAAGTGATTATATTAGCAAGCGATATACAGGATTTTATATAAATAACTAATTGTAGTTAAGTTTYACTCATAATGGATKKGGGKTAATWCAGTTTGCCTTAAGAAAGACATTAYCCTATGTRAAGCCACAAATAATATATACTGCAAAAGTCAGTTGCTTTCTTTTTAGGAWAAGCAAATAAAAAKAAATWTWAAAAAAAWGCTAAAATACTCTTACRAAAAGAAATTCTATAGAAATATGAAGGACTGCTGATATATGAGCTGGTAAAATGGTCATGTTGCATGTTTCATCATATGTTGCCATTATGTTTTAATACAGTTTCTTCATATTAACATTAGAATTTGAATTTCTCTGGTCGTTATTAGACAATGTATTTATTATTACATTTATAAAAACTGAATAAATATTGAATGAACAAGAAGCTTTGAAAATTAAAAATAACAGCTTTTATATCTTTTACTGTTGAAGCGGTAGTGGCCTGTTCTTGTTCCATTTAAATTAATGCCRTTTTTACTTGTGACTTCTCAAAAGGTTGCAAGATAACAGTATTGAGTTTCTAAGAGAGAAAGAAAGGTTGGAAATATGACTTAATCTCCTATACTCTGTGAGCATGATAGCTCACGGTCATTACTTCTGGGGATGACAAACCTCACCATTGCCAGGGTAAATTGGTCAATTTACAACTAACTTCTATGGCATTCTGCTCTTGCTATGCTCTGCTTGCTTTAAATGCTTGTCCCTCAGCTTTAAGAACTTTAATGCAGGGGAGGAACTTTTTTTTATAGTCAGTAAAAGCAATCTCAATCACTCAGCTCTGTATACATATTTAAATACATATTACTCAAGTCTAACTCCTGCATTAATACAATTGAATGGACCTTTTCCTATAACRCAGTCATAAACACTTTTTTGAAATATTATAGAAGACTGGATAGGCATAAACACTYGGATATATTTCTGGGATGCCACATTGTGCTAGAGGCAGAAATCATGCATTTTATTTGCTCTCTTTTTATGTTATACTCCATTAAGGGTGTGGAACAATGTGAAACCTCTGTGCACTAAGAAATCACAGACACAATCTGCTAAAACTATACCACTAAATATGTCAAATATCAGCTAAGCATGACAGCTAAGAGTGAATATGCTAAATTATTGGGCAACTTATTTTTTTTCCCCCAAAAATATGGTGCAATATCACGGTGTATGGATTTGATTAAAAAAAACCAAAACAGTAATGTTGCTTTTTTATGGAATTTATGTTTCTCACATGGGTGAGAATGTGCTTTCCTCAGGGAGTTATTTACCACACTCAGTGGAGACAAGGTTTCTCAGAAAGTAAGGTACAGAAGAGGCTCTGTGAGCCTGAGGGATCAGGATACTTAGCTGAGAAAATGAGAGACAYTCTGACCAAGCTAATAGCAAAACACTTGTTGGAGGTTATGCAGAGTTTGCTACAATTTACAATCATGGGTTAGTACAGACCAAAGGTGCACCGAGGGCCATTTTCAACAAACAGTGAGCGAACAGTGTTATATGTGATTTTAATTTTTTTAAAAATCTTTTCCACTATGTAAATGTGGAAATATGTAATAATTTTCAATTGTAGTAATCTTCAATTGAATTAATCTTCAATTGGGTCTATTTGAAAAAATCGAGACTTTTTAGTACCAAGTCTGACAGAACCTCTCCCTTTTATTTGGAAAGATTTGGAGTTATGTTGTTTTTTGAGGAAGGAGGGGGAAGGGAGGTAACTTGATAAGTAATCTTCATTCCTCATTGGAGAATTTTACGCAGGAGACAGGAAAAGGAAAATCTACCTCAGAGCTCTGGTCTCTTCAAAGTCCTTAGGGCCCACAGATTCCAAGTATTGCTTCCTGGTGGAGACAATGTGACTTTTTTTTGGAGCAGTGAAAACTTGCAATCTGCATCAATTTAGACAATWATTGCAGTAATTGCAATAATTAATTGCTAATGATGAATATAATTATTAGCAATTATTATTAATAATTAGTTGTTAGGCAATAATTGCACTCCATAACTGAGACCATTCTGTCTCCAAAGCAGTAAGAGATAATGAACTGATACTGTAAATTCTGCCTTTCTTATACAAAAGATTTGACCGTTTATCTGAAACYGAAACCAATTTTTGTTTCCAATGCAAAATAAGATGCATTACTCCCTGTCAAGTGAGATTGAGAGTCCCTAAAGCATCTGCAGCTTTCCCATTTAGCCTTCTACATGACAATGATACCTAGACCTAAAAACTACATGTCAATAGTCAAAGTACAAGCGGAATTTACACAACAAATCTTCTYCTATTATTTTCTAGACTAGTGAAAGAGCCCTGGCAGTGTCAATATGGAAAGACATTCCAGAGGTTCTGATTTATGCTGGGAATGCAATCAGCTCCCTTTCAGTTTCAGCACAGCCAGCTGAAAGTTATCTTTCTGCTTCAAAACTTTAGATGTTTAATGTTCAATGCTTTTCTTCGACTTACTAGATAGAAGGTTTACATGGATGTAAGTGAAAGGATAATTTGCCTTCTGAATGAATGACATGGCATCACAGAAGACACGTGATTAGATAACACAATAGTCTTAAAATAGTTATTCACATCATTATCAAGAGAAGTTACACTGAAATCAATGGAATTAAGTTTACTTTAAATTTTGTATGAGATGGAAACCTCTTCCAAGAAAAAAAAGAAAATTTGTGTATTTAACACCTTTAATTTCAGAAACACAAAGTAGTACACTAATCATTATAAAAATAGTATTTCCGTTACTGAATAAGATCTATCTTTGAATTATCTGTCCTGTCTTTAACTGTAACTAATAATGACTAAATATTTTACATAAAAATTGTCAGGCAGCAAGTGGGTGCAAGGTAATTAATGCTTCATCTTAATCCTGCACATTTAGATGTTCAAATTGTGAATAATGATTTTTTGTAAACCCTGCAAAACATTTCAATGTATTAAATGTTCTAACCCAACATTCTTATCACCTGTCAGCAGGTACAAGTCCCATTTCTGCCTGAGGACCAATAATAGCCTCACAAAATTGGTGCCACCTGTTCAAAAGTTAAAGGAAAAAATTTTCCTCTGATCTGTATGACAGCCTTGGAATTTAACAGCCCATGGACACTGGTGCAAACTTCTTCTGTTGTTTGGAAGTTCTTATAATTGAAAACTAGATAATAATCAAGGATAAAAGATCTCTCTGCTTGTTTTTTCCTTCCGATATCAACCACTTTCAAATCCCCACTTAAACTAGAATGAATTTCTATCATGGAATTGTGACTAACACTGGCTGTGTGACTGCCTCAAGGTTATGGAGATGTAAAGGCTGGAATATTTGATTTATTTCAGTATTATTCTGTAAATAAGGATTATTTCCATGTAGTAGATGGTTTGTTTTTTACCACATGAGTATGACAAAGCAAAAGGGTGAACAAATCAGGTCATTTGTCTCATCAGCTTCATCCAACCTTTAGTTAACTCCATAAGTAAGAGAGTACAGTTTACAATGTGCCAACAAAATAAGATATTGAGGAGCTAAGATGACAGATGGGACATTAAAATATTAATAAAAATAATGTATTAATAAAATAAACCCTCTTATGAGCTCCAGGTRGACACCAAGGGCTGCAGAGGAGGAAGGATATTTGTGGCCCAGTGAACATCAGTGATGAGCTGTTCTCAATCTTCATGATCCTGTGCTATGGCAGAAGAGGAAAAAATGTACAAACTTTACAGCCTCCTAAAATCAGGCATAGCTGCTTTGGAGTGCACAAGCAGTCCCCAAATGGTGTCATGTACTCCCAAACCACAGTCAATGTCAACGTTGGGTACTGAGGTGCAGCAATACACAAATACATGGTTYACAGCTAAGCAAACAACTTGATTTTAAAGGCAGCAGGTGGAATTGTTTCCATTACTCCTGTGGCATTTTGGGCTTTATACCTGGAATTAAAGGCAAAAAAAGAAGAAAATATTGGAAGACAGAAGTAATAATAATAATAATAATAAAAAAAACGACAAAAAACCAAAAAGGATAATATTATTTATGACAATGAAATGTAACCTTGACTAAAACCTTTGTCATTTTTAGGGCCATTGTGCTTATATGGAAAGATTTTTTTTAAGGAGTGATCCATTAAAAATGAAGGTGAGGAAGACAGAAAATGTTCTTGTAGATGTAAACATTTTTATTTCATGAAGGCATAAAAACATAATCATGGAATAAAATGTACCTCAGTTCATATTATTAGTGCCATCCCTTCCTTATCAGCAATAAAAAGAGCTGTATTTTTCATATGAAGGCAGATCCGTAATTTAACTTAATCATGATATTCAGGAGAAAGAAAAAAATGTTTTCACAATAAATAACATCTATCCAATTAACCTAAAATTGTTTCAAGTCCCTTTGTAGCTTTGGAAATAAGTTAAATT
>NW_026623385.1:1717773-1750882 GCF_030028575.1 Malurus melanocephalus | reverse complement strand
AAGAAAAGAGAAGATAAGAAATCTGTGTATCTGTGTATGACTCTAAGGTTTTAAGTGGGTTATTTCCACATTACTTGAAAGAACTGATCAATATTTCGTAGAATCTCACCACTGTATGCAGTTGTTTAAAGCACTTTGATCAAATTGAATTATGRGTCTTTTATCTCACTGTGGCAGTCAACATTTCCAACAGATAAATGTTGACAACTGTGATTCTGAGCCTCTAATTATATTGTCCACAAAAAAGAAGACAGCTTTTTGAAYAACAACTGAAACAGTCGTGACCTGGCATTGCAAAAAATAGTYAGACTTATGGACATTAAATGTAAGGAAAGAAATGAGTCACTGGGAAACACAAACAATAATGAAAATGTTAAAGGGTTGAATATCTGTTGAGCACTGTTTCACTGAGGCTTTAAGCAGTTCAGGAAAAAAACAGAGAAAACAGCATCATTTCTGAGATACCAAGAAAAGAGTTATTTATAGAATCACTGAGGTTGGAAAAGACCTCTAAGATCAACAAGTGCCACCTTTGACCTACCACCACCATGTTCACCACTCACCCAGTGCTGCACCAACACTTTTARATCCCTCCAGGGRTGGTGACTCCAGAACTTTCCTGGGCAGCCTATGCCAGTGCTTGACAACCTTTTCAGTGAAGAAATTTTTACTAATGTCCAACTTAAACCCACCCTGGCAGAACCCGAGGTTACTTYTTACTTGGGAAGAAAACAACTTCTACCTGGCTACAAATCCCAGTCAGGTACTTGTAGACTGTACTGAGGCCTTAACTGAACCTCTTTTTCTCCAGGCTAAATATCCCAAAATCTCTCAGCTCTTCCTCACCAAAYTTGTGCTCCAGACCCTTCCCCAGCTCATTTGCCCTTCTCTGGACTCACTCCAGCCCCTCAGTGAGGGTCCAAAACTGAAACCAGAATTTGACGTGTAGCCTCACCAGTGCCCAGTACAGGGAAACAATCACTGCCCTGGTCTTCTGGCCACTCAATTTCTGATGCAACACAGATGTTATTGGCCTTTTTGAATACCTGGGCACACAGCTGTTGTAGCCACCTCACTGCAGCTACAACACCACAGGTATTTTTACKCCCACATCTCGTATGTATGTCAAGGCTGCCCAAATTTAAGAGTACAATGTGTTAAAGTAGTCAGAGTAGGTGAAAAAGACAACATTAAAACAAAACAAAACAAAAACAAATCTGCTGAAAGGCTGGATTGATTTTAATTTTGTTGATGCACATGACAATTAAATACAGTATTTGGTTTGTTTTGAAACACTTTACTGAGAGTTGTTATAGTTTAGTGTGACTAACAGATTGTCATTGTAGGAAATATGAGTTAGAAATTGGTAGAACATAAAATAAGTTTTGCCAGCGAAAAGTTAAGTTTTCTGAAGATCAAGAGGTTGGGGGAGAAAACTGATTAAGTTTAAGATATGAGTACATTACTTGAAAGTAACCATTATTGAAGTAAAAATCAATTATGATAAAGAAACATTTGCTACTTTTAAAGCCCCTTTAGACAAGTGCAAAAGGACTTTCCCCTTTCATTGTCTGAAAAAGGTCTTTGAAGAAGGTCTCTGATGTTTTAGGCAGACCCTGTATTGATCTGGAAATTGGTGAGCCACATGCCACTCCTTTGCAGTCTTTGACTCCAGGAGAACCTTAGTTAAATTTTAAAGAATTACATCAAATTGCACACTTTTTATCTAATTTTAGATATTAATTTTTCATTAAGCAGACTCCTTTTTTTCCCCTAGTTMCATTCTTTTTCTGTCCACATAGGTGTAGGACATACATTTTACCACTTCTTCAAAAGCATTGAAGAAAGATTTTTTTTTAAAAAAAGAAGCAATAAAGGGCAATGTCAATGTAAGAACCAAGACCAGTCTGTGAATTACTAAGTATCCAAGGAAAATTTAGGAAAGAAAACTTCCAATAAGAAGTTTGTGTTATCATTTCTCAGACAATAATTTTTTTTTTTGGAAAACACTGAGTGATCTTGGTTGCTGGGTTTAAGAAACCATTGTCTAATCCGTTTTACCCCAAAAGCAAATCAGTGTATCCGCAAATGCTGATGCTGAATGGAATTTCCAAACTCTACTCCGATGAAATAACCAGTGGTAGAAGAMCTTGTAAGAATAGATGAACAAGTTTTAGTTTATAATTACCTAGTTTAGCTTATTTTCTTCTCAGTCTCTGTAGTTTCCTTCTCCCGTACATGATTTTCATTTGTCAAAATATCCACTATATAAACCCTTCTTTAAAAATTGTCTGACTGCATAAAAGTAAAAAATAGGTGTGGTGTTCAGTTGCACCATAGTTACTGAGCATCTTCATCAAGATCTTGTCAAGAACTCAATCAAGTTTTCTCATATCAATCCTATGTATATTCAGGCATTAATTATGATTGTCCCTAGACTTATTAATATAAATGAAYGACTCAGAGAAAAGTTTTACACTGAAAGCCCCTTCTCATTTCTATGGTTTTACCTTTCAGTAAGCAATCAATTCAATAACAGTTTAACAAGTTCTCTAGATTACATAATCATTTTTAGGATTGTTAGCATTTTCAAAGATAGCAAATGTGCTGTGCCTGGAGGAATGTACAGCTCCAGAATTCAAGATCACTTACTTTGGAATCAGATGAGAATCAAATTGAATCCTTTGGGAGCTGCTGAAATCAATGTTTGTACTGATTGAGACAGGAAAGATTTTATTTTTTGCAACATCCGACACACAGCACATGGAATGGAGAGGCTGACTGTGGGATTAGATACATCCAGTATGCCAAAGATCTACTGAGGAAAAAAAACAAAAAAAAAACAAAAAAAAAGATATGTTTTGGTTTCATTATGCCCCATTTTGCAGAGAAGGATGTTGCTTTCTTTCCTTTGAACAGTTTATATGAATTTTGCAATTAAGGGCTGTTACTTGCTGATGTAAACTGAAAGTAGCTAGGAGCAAGATTTTAATGTTTAGGAGAGGGGAGAATCTCATTACTGGATTTTGAAACACTTAGAAAATCCCAGTCTATCCTTCTCAAGATTAGAAAAGATATATCTAAGCTCATGTCTGACCATAATATATGAAGCTTTTTTTTTTTAACTTAATAATGATTAAAAAAAATATTTATCCAAAACACAGTCACAACATTCTGACAGCATACATTCACAACACTTACTTCAGCAAGTCAATTTAGGAGCACACTTCTAGCTCTGGAGGTGATTTCCCCGAATGATGTGTGATAAGGGTATTTTTTCCCTCTGTTTTATTATCATTGCAAGTTCTTTCTCAAGTAACCTGCACAGATTTTACGAGGAACCCCAAACGTATTCAGTGATTATGTAATTAGACCCTTTATTGTAATGAAAAAGAATGAAATAAGGTCATAGAGAATAAATTTAGCTCTGACATTTGCTACTTCAGAGTGCTTGCTTTTACAGCTCTAGTAGTCTATTAATAGCTTTGTTTGTACAAATGTGTACATGTGGCATGCCACTATGACATTTTCCTCTCACTTGCAAATTCCAGAAGGAGTTGATTTCAACTGCTTTAAAAGTAGCATGCATTTCCTTTGGAAAACATTTTTTTTTCTCCTCAGCTGAAGATGTAAGATAATTCTAAGGTGCTTAAAAGAATAATGGGAAATTCAGTAGTTTAGACATCTCCAAGTGAGCTCCTTCTGCCCATGGATGAATTACAGAAAGTGGTGACTAGAACACTCACCTGGGTTGATACTAAAAAAAAATCTGGGGAACTACTTATGGCATGCAGTTTCCCTAATATTTTATCTGAAGGAGGCCTGTAAAGAAAACTAGATTTTTAGAAACTGATTTTATTCAGGCTTTTGTTACCTTCATAGCTTATTKTAAGGCACAGAAGTATTAATTTATKACTTGAATAACTTGTAAGAGAAAAGAATTGGGGTGGTTTGTACAGCATAAATTCTTCCAGCTTTAGATGGCTTCTGAAGCTTTGGTAAGGGAGTCTCAAAATACAGATAAATCASTCTAAATCTCCAACTATGTTATGGTTCATTTGCTTTGGGTTTGTTTTTAATTCTATGATTTGCATAATGAACAAAAATATATCAAATAAATTATTTTCAGTTTGGGGTACAGAAATATATGTATTGACCTGATACTGTGAAGGACTTGACATTTATTTCATTACGAACAACCTTTGAAATAAGAAAATTTTCTCACATCATATTTTGTTCAAAATAGGTCATTTTCTTGGCTTAAAGCCAAGTTTATGTCTCAGTTACTTTAGATTCCAGAAGCAACATTCTTGTTTGTTTGACTGTCTTTTTTTTGCATGCAAATGGACTGTATTTTAGCAATAGGTAGCATTCAGGTCTGCATCCTAATTGGTGACTCAGAATACCCAGCATTATCCTTCAGCAAAGTCAGCCTTTCATATTGAAATTCTTGAATGCCACAGTGACCSAGAATAGATGGGGAACTGTTAATTATGTTTGTTTTAAACTGTCCTAGAGTTTCAATCACTCTCTCCAGAGGAGGTGAAGAGCGTAGCATTTACCTACTTGTATAGATGTTATTTTATATGAATGGCTTTAAATATTTTAATTTGTGATTCTGAAAGAGACACTGTGTGACCTCTTTCAGCTGAGCAGGAAGAGTCCTTGCAAACAGAATACCAATTGATATTTAGAAACATATATATATATGTTTATATTTGTGTATTYGTATATATACATAGGCACATACACAGGAAAATAAATGAGGCATAAAGGGATTCTGTATTTCCTAATACACACACAAGATCACAAGRAATTGAGAAACTGTTAGTCTAAGCAGCAGTGGGTTCAATCCCCCAATGGGAAGAGCCTTTGCTGGTCAGTCAGGCACCATTCAGGCAGAATGGAGCCCTCTGTGCTTTGATGTCTTGCAAATCCTCTCAGGTTAGTGCTTTTCCATGTTTTTGTTTTAGGGTTTGAAGCCTGTGCATTTCACTGGTTTTCCACCTTGAATTTTTTAGGTACTAATGATCTCTACCTCCATAATTCTGTCAACATTTCTTATCTTGCMTGTCCCTCACTGATCTTTCTTAAAWTATAGCAAATGTTTCTGGTCTCTGAGCYGTGGCATCAGTGTTGGGCCTTGGATCCTTGAAAGACACATGCAGAATTCCTCTGTTGGGGTGAGAAGAAATCACAGCAATTCAGGAAGGAAAGGATAATATGTGTATCCCGATCACAAAATTCATTTTAGTTAAATCATTTAGCTTACTAAAAAAACATTAGACATTTCCATTAGAAATAAAATATAGTGAGGATAGAACAAGCAAATATGTCTTTCTCTTAGAATAAGGAATGTTGAAATAGTCCAATATTTTTTGAAGATTGCAGGAGGCTGTTACTGCTAAATGGTTTATTAGTCTTGGCACCAGAGAGAAAAGAACTGGCCTTGGCACATAAGACTTTATCAAATCCCATGATTCTCCACTTCTCATTTCTCTTGGATATGAGCTTAAGTAGCAACATCTTGGAAGGCTGGCAAATGTCTGGCAGCAGCAGATGTAGAACTGGAGTATGACAATTTCAAGTGCAATGCACATGGAAACATCTTTTCCTTCACATAAGGATGTGATTTCCTATGTATAGCACATCTAGAACAGTAAGAGTCTAGTTTAAGCCTTCTAAACATTTGTTTTAGGAAGAAGCAACCCTGTTATTCTCAGTTTGCAGGTGGGAACACTAAAATTACAGAACCAGAATAAAAGGGAAAAAATATAACACGGAGGCTGAAGGGCAGCTCATAATTTAATTCTCAGATCAACATTCTGTCTGTGTGGCTTCACTGCACTCTTGTCCACACTTCAAGCCTCTATAAAACTCCTAGGTATATGACAAAAAGCTGATGCATGCAAGTCAGACCACTGGGTAACACCACGTGGTGAGCCATGATAAGTTCTATTGTTTGAAAAAAATATTTCATCCTTAAATTCATTCATAGCTAGGGCTATCTAAACAAAATATCAGATCCTGAAATGACATTTCAATAGGTTTATTGGCAAGATTAGTWGTTTAACCTCCTATAAAGTTCTTGGTGAAAATGAGGAGTATTTAAACATTAAATCCCTGCCTTTCTTTCCACTTTGATACCATGTCAAAATGTATTGTTTATTTTCCTTGCTTGCAAAAGAAGGATACAAAACAGGCATTTCCAAATGACTTGGAATTGGGAGCAAAGTTATGATGGCTTTCAGAAGTGAATGAATCCCAGGCCCGCTTCAATAGCTTCTGATCCTCAGTACCTGCRCTGTGATTATTTTGGTGGGAGGGGAGTGAGCTCAGAGAAGTGAGCATTGGTTGTACAGGCTGAGGAGCAAGGAGAGTGACACTGATATGATCTCTTCCATGTTTTCCTTGTAATGTCCCAATGTCTCTTGAAACGYGAGAATAGACATTGTTCTGATATACAGTGCAGAAATAATTGCCAGAACCTCATTCAAAATAAAAAGATATCTAGTATTTTATACTCTCTTGCCACACATACAGTAGAAGGCTTTTAAAATATTTTTGAGAGACTCTGNTTTTTTTGGCAGCAGTGGGGTTATTGAAGTACCTCAGCCTGTCTTCTGAAGGTTAATTAATTTTATGCTAAGAAGCAAGTCTTTCAGAAGCAGCCATCTAGTGGAAATAGAAGTCTTTAATTAACAAACATTGGATCTCATATTCAGTAGTTATAYGAAGACACACAAACCTGCAGTTTTTATATTATCACACCATATAATTATTTCTCCATATCCTCCATTACGCCAGGCTTTCATCCAAAAAAATGCAAAACCTTTGTACTTCTTTAAATTGGATCTTGCTTTTTATTATACTGCTACTGATACTAGAAGAATACTTCAGAAYACAGAATAACTAGGAAGATTCTTTCTTTGGAATATATAACAAAATAATGAATAGTATTTTTTTTTYTTTTAAATAGTTTTATATCTGTGTTCTCAATTCCAAACATTAAGAAGCAGCATTATAAGAAAGAAAATCTACTTTTAAGTAAATTTCACAAGAAATGTAAACATATTTTCCTGTCAATATCCAAAAAAAATATTAATACATTACACAGCAGGGATTTTTTAGGACATAAATCACTACAATATTATAGAACTGTTGATTATAGTTAAGCTTTTGAGTTCTGTCTTAAATTTCATTCTGCTAAACAATGACAGAACTGATTATTTTAATTGGAAATGATTAGGAAATCATTAGGCTTGTGTAGGTTCCTTTAGTGCTGTAGGTAACAATTTCACTGCATGGAGAGAGAATTGGTTTAAAAGAGAAATGAAATTATTGGCATCTTGGCATAAGAATGGTCACATGGGAAGTCCAATCTCCTGAAAAAATGGTCCTCAAAAACTTGGTGCAATGGGTGGCAGCAGTGTCCTTTCCTGATTTCAGATTCTCCTGATAATCAGTCCAATGAGACACCTCAGCARATGCATCATCCACTTCAGCTATGCCACTTACATATAAAATATCTCTTAAGTGTCTCATATGTGTACATAAGACTGTTCTTTGAAACCATTTCTGTATCTACATGAATCATTTGTGCTGTTTATTGTGGTTAACCCTGGCTGAATGCCACCTGCCTGCTCAGCCACTCTCCCTSTCCTAAACAGGATTGGGGAAAAGAAAACAAGATTGAAAATCTGACGGGTGGAGATAAGGACAGTGAGATGACTTAACAGTTACTTCTTTAGGCAAAATAGAATTGATTTGGGAAAAAAAAAAAATCATTTATTGCCAGTTAAAATAGTGTTGGATGGAAAGAAACAAAGACAAAAAAAATACTACAGCTCTTTTCTACTGCTCCTTCCTTCCCACACACTTCCCCTCTTCACTGTGTCCTTCCCACAGGCTGCCATCCTTCAGGATGAACCTGTTCCAGCATGGATTCATGGACAACTGCACAGACTGCAGCTCCTTTAGGGAACATCCACCTGTTGTGGTGTGGGCTCCTCACCCACAGGCTGCAGTGCTGATTCCTGACCACTGTGCCCTCTCCAGGGCTGCAGTGGTGCCTGGCTCACCTCCTGCTCCTCACAGAACCTGGGAACTATGGAAATGTCTCATCTCCTTCCAATCTGGACATTTCCATGTCAGGAGCTGTCTAGGACCCTCCAGGTCACTCCACAATGAAGCAGAGCAGCAGATTCAAGGTTCTGGGAGTTCAGGGGATGGTTTTGAGCGGGCATTCTCTTTCCAAAGAGGCTGCCTGTTCCAGCAAGCAGCTGGGGAGCTGTGTCTTTGCTCAGGGAGTTTTCAGAACAGCAGGTGTGTCCAGAGGCCCAAGGAGCCAGGAAAACCACAAACAAAACTTGAGAAAAGCCCTGATTCTCATCCTTCCACTTCACTCAGCTCTTGGCCCACACTGCAGGTTCTGTGAGTGAGATTTCCCCCGAGCCACGCCACCTCCCAGTGGGAAGGGATCAGCCTCCAGCAACCTCTCAGCACCCCTGTTTGTCCACAGCAGCCTTCATCCCAGCTCAGGGGACCACCAGAAGACACATCAGTAGTGCAYACCAGTGACCCACAAGAGTTTATGGAAGCAGCCCTGAGTCAAGCCCATTTTCTTAGCTAGCTGCCAACAGCACTGGCTGTGTTGAGGTTTGTTCCCATTGTAGTTACTCAAATTTTAATTGTTCAGCAAATTGTGATTCCAGTTTATAATCCCTCCTAATGTTCCTCCATTGTTGGAAGGGACAGGCAGAAAAGAAAGCAGCTTGAGTGGTTTTAATTTTCTGGTTGTGTTTTAAGTGAGCACAAGTACAAAACTGGTTGCAAGGCTAAGATTTTAATATAATAATTCCATTTACAACTGTTTCAAAAGTTAATATCTGAGGTTGTTCCTTAGGTCTATTTCATATCAAATGATGTTTGAATTTGACTTTTAAGTTTCTGTAGCACTTGTAATTTACTCTGAAATCATTTGAGTATTGATTTAGATATAATATTTGAAATTGAAAGGGTGGATAAAAGAGGAATAGTTTCAAATTCACTAAACTTAAGTATTTAAAACAAGTGACCTCTGTTTCACCTAAACTAACTATGATTTATATTTTATTCTGGGTCAGGCCAAAAGAAACATTTAATTACTTATTCCACTTCTTAATTAGCTATCTCCCAGATAACATTTTTTTTTTTTTTTTACTTCAGCAAAATTAATCTTGAACTTCAAAGATAATAATTTACTCTTAATGCTTTTAATTTGGACTCTATCCTTGATCTCATCCAAGTTAAGACGAAAGCCATACCTCTCTGAAASAACTCTGTTTGAAGTTGTTTGCACAGAAAAAAAAATAGGACATTCTTAGGCAGAAAGATTCTAAATAATCATCATTATTGTCAAAAACTTTCAAGAYTGAATATTGGGAAAATTTTAAAAGTCTGTTGACGGGCTGGGGGAAGGATGCTTACAGACACCTGGGTATGAACCCCAACAGTGGGCAACACAACTTAACTGGTGCCCTGTCTCTGACTGTGCCAAAGACACAGATTTAGAGTCAAGTACCTGCTCCAGGGACTGAAATGGTCCTAGCTGGAATTAAATAAAACGAAAGAATCATGAATTTCAAATACCTGTGTCCACAGCTTTCATYGGCTGTGGAATTCTCTTCATTGGCACAGAACAAAAATGGTGGGATTTTACTGTGTTTCTTGCTCTTGTGTAACTTTTCTAAGRAGATGATACTTCAACATAAAAAGATCAATGTATTTCTACATTGAAAAACCAGCAGGATTTACAGCACAAAAAATCAAACCGCTCTGAACACTGTGTTCAGACAGCAAGTTGTTTCGCTCAATGTGTTAACACTGAGATTTTATTAAAAATAGAAAAGACTCATCAAAACATATTTCTGAGGCATATGCTTTAGAATCATCAGAAGCAGAGATATTTTTTTCTCTTCCTTTTTCTCATATATATATTTGCCAACCTTCAAGATGATTTCCCAGGAAGTAGTCCAGAAAAGCCAAARTATATATGTATTTTCTGGGGACATTGTCAAACTTTTGAAAAAAGGTAGCAGGACTTTCTGGACTTGCTAGGGATGATTGCAAAAGCAACCAATAAGGCTGAAGATTTAAAGGCAGACACTGATACTCTCCATTTTGCATCACTGAGGTTTAAATGATTAGGTGTAGAAATGCTAAGGTTTTTAATTTTGTGATAATTCTTCTCACTAATGGCACAGCTGGAATCTTGCAAAAAAATGAATAATAAAGATTAGCAGCTTCCTTTTGTTTTATTCATGAAAATTTCAAGGATTAGAGGTTTAGTAATTTCTGGTCAATATCCAAATAGATACAGAATGCTACTAATCCAGTTGTACAAGTATCAGCAGAATGCACCTAATAATTTGTGTTTTGATGGTTTGTTCCCAGTCAATTTTATTGACAATGCTACTGAAAACATCCCAATGGAATTCAGTAAAACCAATTCTCAAGTTAGTATAGATTTTGCCAATTTTTGTAAACACAGTTTCATGCAAGGTCCTACTGTGGAGTTCTGTTGGATAAGTAGAATGACAAGGAATCTTGGTATTACCTTTTTTTTTTTTTTTTTCCTCATCTCTAGCGTTTTTTTAAGGTTGGCATGAAGGAAAGGCTGCACAAAAAAACCTGTACCTGTATCCCTTCATACTGGCATGGCTGCAGCAATCTCAAGTTTTATTATAGGCACAGTGAAAATGTGATGGATTACAGAGCAAATTCTGGAATTAGAAGACGAGAATTCAGTGCAGATCTACAGCTGGCAGATCATGTCCTTGTTTGCATGGAAGATAATGATTGTTTCATTTTCACCAAGGGCATGAGATCTTAATGCAATACTGGTGTAAGATTTCATACCTATGCTGAAGACCAACAAAATGTCTGGGTTCACTGCAAATACCTTTTAAATATGAGAGGCAAAGTAAATGCAACGCCATTTCYTATATCCTCTGCCAGAGGTAAATTTTGATCAGACTGTGAGGAAGAGCTGCCATACACACTTTGAATATTTAGCAAGGCATTCCAGCGTGCCTGTTGGGATGATTTTGACTCAATAACTCATTCTATGTGTAATAACCATGATGTGAAGAGCAGGGTGACAACCTTTGAAAAGCACAAGTATGAGGAAGAGGGGATGTTTAAACAGTGTAAAAAAAAGCAGCACGTAAAGTTGGCACAGAGTGGGGAGACAAATGAAAAGAGATTTTTACATTCCCTGTGCTTTGAAGATCTTTGTAGTTTCCACCATTACAAATAGAACGGGAAGAAGTGGAAGGCAAGATGAACACAAGCTCACTGTGTTTCTGTCTGTAGGTTTCATTCACCCAAACTGTCAAACAGGCTGACACATTCTCCAGCATGAAATCTATCCTTCTGCTTAAGGTGAGCATATGCAAATTATTTGATTATGCAAATTGTTTCCTGAAATAATTACATAAATGCCAGACATGGAGGTGTGCAAAATGTGGTAGTTATATAAGACAGCCAACCTCTAAACAGATTGATTTAAATGTTTCTCATTTCTATGTCCTGTTTTGTAAGTTATTTAATCATGTGTAAGATTCTCAGTCTTGCAATTACAAAATGAATTCTGTCTTATTTCAGTTCTTATTGTCACCAAAAATAGGAACTTGCTATTCCCCAGGTGAAGATTCACTGAGGAAGCAGTTCAAGCCTCTGTTGGGGTCAGTGGGGCTCTGAGAACACAAATGGCCTTTTCCTGCCCACTCAGTCTCCCCTGCATCCTCCTACTCAGCCCTTACTGCTGTTCAGGAGATCCAACAGAAACAAGCTAGCTGCCTTGTTCATGACTAAATACCATCCCCAAGTGCTGCATCTATGGAATTTTTGAATGTTTCCAGGTGTGGTGATTCCACCATTTCCTTGGGCAGCCTATTCTAATGCCTGATCACACTTTCTGGGAAAAAAAAATAGTATCGTCATTCTTTTTCATTTTCCTGATATACAATCAAAATCCACCTTGGCATGACTTGCGGCCATTTCCTCTCATCCTGTCACTTGTTACTTGGCAGAAGAGACTGAATCCCATCTCACTGCAGCCTTCCTTTGGGGCTTTGTAGAGAGTGAGAAGGTTCCCCATGAGCCTGCTTTTCTCCAGGCTGAGCCCCCCCAGCTCCCTCAGCTGCTCCCCACCAGATTTGTGCTCCAGACCCTTCCCCAGCTCTGTTCCCTTCTCTGGACATTCCAGCCCCTCAATGTCTTTCTTGCAGTGAGGGGCCCAGAAATGGACACAGGATTTGAGGTGTGGCCTGACCAGTGCCCAGCACAGGGGGACAATCCCTGCCCTGGTCCTGCTGCCACACCATTGTTGAACCAGGCCAGGAGCCATTGGCCTTCTTGGCCACCCGGGCACAGCTGGCTCATGTTCAGCCACCCTTGAGCAGCACCCCCAGGTCCTTTTCCCATGGCAGATTCCCAGCCACTCTGCCCTGCCCTGTAGCCATGCCTGGGATTGTTGTGACCAAAGTGGCCTTTTTGAACCTGAACCTTGATCATCGGCCTCATCTGGTTGATCCAGCCTGTCCTGATGCCTCTGCAGAGCCTTCCTCCTATCCAGCAGATCAACATTCCCACCACGATAATTGCCCTGTTGGTCTTCCCCCGATTCTTACCCACAAACCCTCAACCCCATTGTTTCCATCATTAGGCTCTAAACACTCCTTGATTTACAGGATAATCCCACCCCCTCTCCTTCCTTGTCTAGCCCCTCTGAAGGGTTTACAGCCACCCACTGGAGTTCCCCCGAGTCACCCCACCATKTTTCTGTTATGGCAGCTAAAGTCTTCCTGCTACACCATGATTTCCAGTTCCTCCAGTTTGTTGCCCATGAATTGGTGTTGATGCCTTTCAGCRGGTTGAGGATACCACTGCCTTTTCAGGAGGAAAAGCTCAAATTCCTGCATGATTGTTCTCAGAAGCTTCTGTGGTTTCTAACACACCGATAACCCTTGTGTCCTTGCTGCTACAAATTGCTTTGACAGTAACATACAGGCACAACAAAACACTTTAAAAGACAGTGACATCATAGTCACAAAGAAAAGATTGATATGCTTCTACATCTATGTCACTGCAGGTTTTGAAAATTTTGATAAATATTGATAATTTTACATCAAAATTTTCTAAACTGAAGTTCTGTAAAGGCCCAAGATGTTTCACTCTCCCAAATGTCCTTGAGCATTCAAGCTCYGAACAGATGTGACTACATCCAAACTGCTGGACTGAGTAATGTGTAAGTGCCATAAATATTTCAAGGTTTTTAAYGATTGTTCCAAAATTCAAAAAATGACTCCCTGAATACTGTTTGGCACTACTCCATTGACATAAGTATGGTTTTAAGGGAGAAATTTGGATAATGTCTGAGTCAAAGATGGCAAGACAATGGCACAAAGCCTTTATTCTGTTTAAAAGGTTGAAATAACTCAACTGAGGCTGGTTAAARGAATGAGTTAAGACCACAGAAATAAAAAAGGTAGAAAAGTTACTGGTAGATTTGGGGTTTGTTCTGAGCATTTTTAGTCCACCTTTAAACAAGCAAAACTCCAGTGACTTATCTAGTTCTGATTTATGCTAGTATAAATGAGAGAAGAATCTACCCATATGTCTTCCTGCATGCCTGTAATAAATCCTGCAGGCTATTGGTGCTATATAAATAACATATTAAGGTCGGGATAAATTGTCAGACAGAGGGCTACATATAAATATTGTCAGAATTGGGGTTTATAAGGTGATTTTTTTGACATGGCTTACAAATAATGCCGTCACACGCAACTTTTTCACAAACTATTCAGGAAGAGGATGAAATAGCAGAAACTAAAAGAATTTGGGGTTCAAGAGAAATTTCTAAGCAGTTTATGTAAAAATGCAGATTTATTTTCAAGTTGTAATTTTTTGTATTTATCTTACTATCCACCTTTTGTTCTTTTTCTTGTAATATTGGTTACAATGATATAAAAAAAGACAACTACCCCTGGCAGCCTTTAGATGGAAATATTTCTATTGGTCCAGTGAAACATTCTTTGCAGATACTGGATTAGTATGCACCTAAATTTCAGTAGTGGGTGGAGAGTTTGATTTCTTTTTGCTTTTGTCCCCTTCCATCACCACTAACACAACCCCTGCTTAATTTGGTTCTTAGCTGCAGGAAGATGTCAGTGCCATTTATGAAGCATTTAACTGAAGATAAAATCACTACTTTCCAATATATCCCCAAGAGGCTGCAGGGAGAGCTTTTTATTTTGTAGTTTGCTAAATCGTAAATAAATAGGCAAAAATATGTTGACCTTCAAGCACTGTTATCAAATTTATAACTCTGTTTTTATTACTATTCTAGACTCAGTAATGCCTGTTTGTTATTTATTTTTTTATGTGTTTATTTATTTAAGCACAATAGTTATAGAAAACTGAGTCAGTGGTATGATTTCTAGGCAGCAAAAGTCAGTTTGAATTTTGGGGGTCCTTCCCAAATCTCAACTAACCAGCTTGTAGGCTAATAAACAAGCCTTATAGACTAATAAACAGGACTTAGCCTAGTGTAGTCACATGGAAGACTGGAAGTCTGATCCTTAGTATTAATTTATCACCCGCTGTCGATCTAAGTTTTCATGGATTGTCAAACATCCACAATTTATGAATACAGCTGTTGTGTCACAAGTTCAAAGAATTTTTGCTTTCTTTCTTATCTCAAAGTTCATGTTCATCTTTACTGCTATTTTTTAATCATCTTTAAATGTGTGAATGTTAGGATGGCTTTAGTTCTGCAACATTTTTATGTTATGAGTATTAATAATTGATTCCAAGTAAGAAGAAATTTATAATTAATAGGCTCATTTTACTGTCTGTACACTTTGCTAACACACTTATGCTTTGCTCCAAGCTTTCTGGCATAATTCTCTGTGTATTCTTGATGGTGTGYCTTCAGTACCTCCATTAAGGCTAGAAAGATTTATACCTGTGCTGTAAAAGGCATATACTGTGTCTACTTTTAATCCATCTCTCCTAAGTAAACTAATTCCCAGGAATCCCCTAGAAGTAGAGGTAGAATAAATTCAAGATAAGTTCAAATTTCTTGGGTGGTTACGGTAAAGACTGTTTTTCCTTTGGGATGTAAATTTTTTAAACCCACATTCAATGCAGTTTTGTATTGCTGTTTCTTATTCCAGCTATATCCTATCATTTTGCACAAGTTCTGAGTGACACATCTGTAAAAAGATGCAAAGACTTGTGGAATATTCATGTGACTGATGGATCGGATCCCTGCTTTCAGTAACTTTCTGAAGAGTCAAGCTAAGCTCCAGCTATACTCAAAACCCACAAATATGTTTTGTGGTCTTRTCTCATGTCCTGTCAAGGAAAAGTTCACAGTTTATCAGAATAGTGATGAATATTTAACAACATTGAAGGACTCTGGATTTTACTCAAGATTAAGCAGAGAGGAAAATTTTGAAATTTGATATATTTATGTAGGATTCGCATTCTACCAGCTCAGACTGTATGTGCTTTTATTCCTTCAGAGTACAATTAAAATTCATTCCTACATTTTGAGACTGAGAAAACTCTGGTTAATACATATTCTCTCACTTGATGAGAGAGGCTGTGATCCTTCATAAGCTGCTCAACCCACTCCAAATCTGAAGGGGTGGATACGGATGCAATCAGCTAAGTGGTCTTTATGCTGCTTGCCATCAGCACAATTAGATTTGGTCATGGGACATAAGTAAAGAAAAGTGCAGATTTCAGACAAGGAACTGAAAAATAAAAAGTGTTTTGCTACAGTAACCAGGGAATGGGACAAATACTGGTACTAAGCCTGGAAAGGGCACAATAGTTTAAATAAGCTGAGAGAKAAATCACCAAGATAAGATTTATACATGGTCAAATCTAGAAGAAAATTGTATTGCTGTTTTGGAGGCCAGGGTAAGAGCTGAGCTGGAACAATAATGGCCTTATAATGTGCTTATATGTTTACAAAATAAATGTTTTTTTTTGAAAACATAGATTCTAACTTGAGATATCTATAATAACTGCTTAACTGAGAAGGTAGAAACTGGCATCTCTTCCGATATGACAGGGGAGAAAAATGGTGAAACTGTGAAGACACTCTATTATTGTGTGACAGGTTTGAAAGGTAGTCTTTTAAATACAAACAATCCATCAAATTAATTCTTAACGGATTAATGATCATCATGCAAGGAAAGGGTATGATCTCAGTTAATCTTAATTCTACAGTCTCAGGCACTTGGTTTCAGAAATAAAAAAAAGAGTTTATTCTGAGCCATGATGTGTCTTTTTGTGGTATCCAAGGTGGGAAGGATTTCCTCTGGCATTCATTTATTAGTTTGAACTTTATCTATTCCATTATTCCCTGCAATCCCCATTAAGAAAARGTAAAAGAGACACCAATCTTGGTCATGATTGTGGAGTTCTTCTAGAACACAGAAAAAAACTAAGGAGTTAAGGTAAGAAAAATGGGAGTTAATAAGGAAATAACAAGGGGGGGGGTGGGAAATGAGAAAACAGTAAAGGAAGAAAGAAGGAAAATAAGGAGGAGAAAATGTGTATAGTGTTCAGGGAATAGTATGGGGGACCTTAAAAGAAGAAAGGAAATTCTTGACAGGAGAAAGAAGAGCATCCTAATGTGAGTACTTGATTTTTCTGAAATCCCAGATTTTATGGATGGTAACTTAAATATATTAAGCACAAAACAAATAATTAAAATTTTCAGAGTGTAAAATGGGTTCAGGATTTAAAATCAGTTTTCTGCTGCACCCAAAATTCAAAGCAACTCAGCTGCTTTGGAAGATTGTTTGCAGGGGCATGTCTTTTTATTTTTGCTTTTTTTTTTTTCTTTGCAGGCTGACTCTTTTAGTCCTGTCAGTGTACTCACATTTGTATTCATTATGYAGATTCCTAACAATTTTTCTTTTTAAATTTAGTATGCATCAGGTGTCTTTCTCAGTGGTACTGAAATGTAATAAACAAAAGTGACTCACAAGGTCACTTGGTGCCACTCCTATGTTAATAAGCTGAGTTTTCCCCAATTCCATATGGAAGAATTGTTTCTGTTGTGAAGTTTAAGCAGATTCTGAGGGCAGTCTGTGACCATGTTGACCTATCCTGAGCTTTACAGCCTATGTGAGCACAATCTTCTCTCTGATAAACAGTTAAATCCAATGTTGCTTGGATTATTCCATTTAAATGGAATATTAAATATTTCCATTCCCAAGAGAGCTACTTGCGAGACAAAATAATCTCATTGTGTTTTAAAAAAAAAAAAAAACCTTTTTTCTTTTTAAAGTTTTTTTTATTGGATTTTGAGCTCTTTTAGCTTAAATGCTGCAGTGAGAAATAGAGAATGCTGAAGTTGTTAGCAATGATTTACTAAGCGTGTTCTGATTCTTTACAATTCAGCCTGTTCATTAATTCATATTTATGAATATAAATGTTCATGTGTCTGCACCCTAAAGAATATTTGATGTAAAGCAGAAGTGGCTGAAAAAAATCAGCTAAACTTCCAGCAAGTGAAACTAGATTTGTTTCTTTCATGAGKAAGAAAGCCCATTTGGAAGAACACTTCTTTATTCATAAATCAACAGTAGACAATACACAAAAGTGAAGGTGTTTATCTTTGGAAATACAAGGTCATGGAAAAAAAAATGAAGAAAAGCTGTTCTAATTTTATACTGTCTTATCAGACTGTGGATGTGTTTGTGCTAGTGTTTGTGTCTTCCAGAAAGCAGACAGGTATAGGAAAGTGAAGGAAGATCCTGAAAATTTATTTCATGTCCTGAAGTATAAATTAGTACATTGGGGACACAGGAGGATAATTCAAAAATTGAATATTAATTTGAAGAGGAATACCTGGCTCAGGAAAGTGAGGAAAGGCTAAAGAATTAGCATCTCTCCCATGTGTCAGAGATGCACATTCTTGTTCTCAGGTTATCAGAGAGGGAGGAGGAAAATACCTGTAAAAACTCTTGACATTGTCAACATTAGGGATTGGCTGAATGGGACTTTTCATGCACAAATGCAAAGTCATTCAGAGCACAGGCTTCAACACAAAAATAAATTAAAATATCCCAAATCCCCATGGAGGGACATGCTCAGTGCCTAATTAGAATTTAGCATTTTATATGCTGTACAAAAAGATTGCTGACCATCCAAAAGGGTGAGAATAGTCCACTTATCCCAATAAGTCCAGAGTGACTGCCTGGAATCTTCTGCCATGTCTGAAATTATCTAAAATTCTTGTGAACTCCTGCTTGGTTACAGGAGAAGTGGAAATAAAGAGATGGGGGAGCTATAGATGTGCAACACATCTGCCATGGAGGGACCTTCAATAATTCAGAGTAGTGGGGAACTTGAACAAGCATGGCCAGGAGGTGACCAAGTTAAAGGCTTTTAGGACAATAAGGAAAATGAACAGAAATTCAATATAATGGATTTAGGAAAAATTACCTCTCGGATTGGAAAACTGGCTGATGAGTTCTCTTGGGAAGAGGTTCCAAGACAAAATAATAGTGAGGATGATGATGATGATGATGATGATGATGAWGATGATGATGATGATGACAACGACGATGACAATGATGAGGATGACAGCAACAATGTTTCTTTAAGCAAATGCCAGTTCCTGAAGTTTCAAAAACAAACAATTCAATTAAGAAGGAAAAATGGACGGAATAGCAAGAGATCAACTTGGCCAACATATGTGGTATCTAAATAYATTTCAAGAATAATAGTGAGGATCAGGAAGGACAGAAATACAGCAGAAGCTTTGCACGAACTAAAGCAAAAACATCARGGTTCTGTGCTGATGTCAGCAAAGGGTGTCAAGTGTATGTAATGAAATATTGTCAGTGTCCATCTAAGTAGAGAATGGAAAAACAAAAAGAAATAAAAGTTCATGCTGCTTGTTCCAAGAGAAGGAAAATTATTGGCYAAAGGTACTGAGTAAGTTGAGGTATTTAATGCCCTTTTGAATTTGTTTTCACCAAAATGGTCACCTATGGCTGAAACAATCAAAAATAGTGATGTAAGTAAAAGACCTTAGGTCACAGTAAGTAAAGGACAGATTAGAGTGTACTTATATGAATTAGATATTTCCAGGTCATTTGGAGTGGTGACCGAGATGGCTAATGAGATGCTCAAGTCATTAGCAATTACCTCACAGAACTCATGTTAAYGATCAGACCAACTCCATAAAAAAGGGAGATTGTTGAAACTATTTTATTTCCTTAACATCTTTGCAATTCTCTTCTTCTTCTTGTTCTTCTCTAGTTCTTCCTCCCAGATCATCAAATGCCCCTCTGCTGAATGTGTTGAGTTTTAGTATAAATCCAAATGGATCTTAATTAACTAAAAAAATGTAAAGGTTTAAGATCTGTTTCTGTCCAGATGTACAAAGATGGTCTTGTGTCTCATCTGTCACCAAGTTTCTACTGTTTTGGATTATAATAAAAAATTAAATAAGTGATATAGCTGTAAATATTACATCTACAATAGAGATAATGCAGTGTGTTCACATTTTAGTTGCTCTGTTCCCCAGGATCAAGTCTCAGTCAGTCTGAGCAGGCAGCARTGAGTGGGAGCAGGAAAGCAGGGTGACACACAGAAGGTTAATCTGTGGGTGGGCAGAGAGTTGGGCACAGTTTTGTCTTAAATTGCTGATGCCAGAACTCATCTGCCAGATCCTGAAATGACTTCCCAAGGTGCAAAGCAGTGTATTATCAGCTTTTTGGAATGATTCATTTTTCTGAATTCTTTTAAACATGAATCTGACTGTAAAGGAAGGCTGATTACTCAGTTCCTCCCTGCACCAAGTTCAGTCTTTTGCCCACAGTTCAATACACACAGGGAAGTGACTAACTTGTCATTTTTCTTTTAYAAACAGCTGCTGGAGTATAATTGGTAAGAGAGAAAATGAAAAACCATCTACAATTTGTAAAGTCTTGAGGCTTGGAAAGAAAACAAAAAAAGAACCAAAACCTCCAAATCAATCAAGAGGAAACAGGAAAAACTGCAAAGCAATGCAAAATTGGGGAAGAATTGGAAAATGATCGCTTTATAAAGAAAAGGAGAAATAAAGTTGTGGAAAAACTAAAAAAGAACAAATGCAAGGAAAATAAGATGAGATCTACTGAAATGAGCTATCATTGTTTTTTAAAGTTAAACAATTAAGAAGAAATGTCTTTATGTATATGCACAGAAGCAGAGTCACAATAAAACTAACTATAAGTACAGCTGGCAGTTYTTTAAATACATAAATAAAGTTTCAGGACCCAGTTACTGCAGTTTCTTCTCRGTAAGGATTTTAAGCTCACACGCAGTGTAGTACTGTGGCAGTTATGYTCCTTATTGCTTACATCTGACCATTCAGTTCACACAAATGAGAGTCTGGGAACCATTGTTTTCTTGGAACATSTTTTCAGTAGTGTCTTCTTATTCTTATTGCAGCCTTTGAGAGAAATTTTCATTAATGTTCCTGACRGCTGGTGTGGGATCATGTAGACACAGTGTCACAAAGCAGGTAAGTGAATATAACCTGCTACATCCTTGACCACATCAGCTCCTGCTGAATCATTTTCTGTCTTAAAGCTGAAAGAAGGTAAGGTTTGGCTGCAATAGTAATTTCAGTAGTACCTGAAGGCACTTGCATGGTTTTGTTGTGGGTCACCTTTGGTCGGCAGCTAAACCCACCCAGCTGTGTGCTCCATACCCTGCCCCTCATGTGGTGGGGCCAAGAATCAGAAGGGTAAAAATGAGAAAACTTTTGGGTTGAATTAAAAACAGTGTCACAGGTAAATGAAAAGCTGCATGTGGAAGCAAAGCAGGAAATAGAATTCATTCACCTCCTCCTACAGGCAGGCAGGGGTTCAGCATCCCCAGGAGGGCAGAGCTCCAGCACTCCAAATGGTGACTTGGGAAGACAACACCATTACTCTGAATGTGTTCTCCTGCCCTTTCCCTTGTGATCAGGCTTTTATTCCTGATCACAATATCATCCAGTATTGGGTATTCTTTGAATTAGCTGGCTCATCTGTGTCCCCTCTCATTGTTTTTTTTTTTTGCACAGCCCAGCCTCCTCACTGGTGGGATAAGAGACAGAAGAGGCCTTGGTGTTTTATAAATGTTGCTCTCAATTGAGTGTTGTCAGCACTGCTTTCATCACAAACACAAAGCATAGAACTAAACAAGATCTCATGGAGAAAATTCTAGCCAAATGTAGAAYCAGTACATATATAGCATATCAATGCAGTAAGTTGTGTTTTGTTTTCATTATGTGTAAAATGAAACAAAACAGAAATTACAACCTACCTGCTTTAACTGACTTTGAGGCAAATGTATAATAATACATTCATAGTTGTTTTCCATTTAAGATGTTCAGAGAAATAAACCCTTGATGTGATGGTGATGATCTGTAATCAATTTGTCATTAGGATTTTATCTTATTTGCATAGCTGGACACTGTCCTGGACAACCAAGCTCTGGGTGACCCTGCTTGAGCCAGGTAGTTTAGAAGAGATGATTTCCAGAGGTCTCTTTCTCAATCTGGGTTCTGTTATCATAACTAGATACAGGTCTCATCTGCAACAAGCCTTTCTTAATAGAAAAGGAGAAAACTTCATTWTCTCTTTTACTTTATTACCACCCCCCTCAGAAATCTCCCTCTGCAATGTCTCTTGACCACCTCTCCCTTTGAAGCTCAGTAATAAATGTGATTTTTTAAAGAATTTCTCTCAAACCACTCCTATTTTATTTTCCTTTTTTTTTTTTTTTTTTTTTTTTGCTTCAGACTGGGATGAAGGCCACATGAAAACATAAATCTATGAGTTCCAATATGGATCTGAACTTTCTAGAAGTTAAGTTGTATTTCAATCTAGGCTTTTGACAGATATTTTGGAGAGAGAGGTCTTGGGGGCTAGAGTCAGGCAAGCAAAAATTCAAGGAATGGACATACTGAAGACAAATTGCTGCTGTGTCCTTTAGTAAAGGCGAAAGAACATCTCTTCAAAGTTTTTGGAAAATGCCTGGACAAGGGAGTTGAGTGCACATTAAGGACATTTGCCAACAGCACTAAATTAGGATGAGCTCTTAGYTCCTCAAGGGTAGGGAGTCCTTACAGAGATTTTGATAAATACAAGTGCTGGGCAATGCCCCATAAAATGAAATGTTGACAAGTAGAAGTGCTGGATTCTGCACATGGAATGGCCTGATCCTGGGTTATGGCAGGAGTGAGGGACAAGAGGCTGGAGTGCAGCCCCGCAGAGCTCATCTGTGGTTTGGGGTGGTGGTAAGTTCAAAATGAGCTAACAGTGTGTCCTGGTGGCCAACAGGGCCAAGCTGATCTTGGGGCACGCTGTAGAGAGAAGAGATTGTCCCACTGCACTCAGCACAGGTGCAGCCTCCTCAGGAGTCCTGTGCAATCTTGGTCTCCAAAATATAAGGATAGAAAAATGTCACAATGTGTCCAAAGGACAGYAGTCGATTTTTTGGTTTAAGTTAAAATATGAGGTTTAATCCTCTGGTTACCCTGTGAGTCAGGAGATGTCACTGCAGATCCCTTCAKTTTAATTTATTCTATGGTTGTGTGAAAAATATTTCACAATTCTAGGTTTCAGTATTCATACCTTGGTAGGACACTGGTCTCCAGTCAGAGCTTTGTGAGTTTTTATCTACAGGTCTTCATCATTTGAGGTGCTGAGGCATAAACCAAAGTTGTCAAATTATTGTCTTCTAGCTGAGCCATTTTGACTGAGARTCCATGTAGTTGTGAAACATCCAACTTCCAAAACAATATGTATTGACCTGTTATAATGCTGACATTGCATGTCTGATACGCTTTATTTCTAAAATGGAATATCCATTAATCAATGCTGACATTTTTAGTGGCAATGGCAACCCAGTGASGTTTAGATGATCATTTTGCATTGCACCAGAATATATCAAAATTTGATGTCAAATTTTGTGTTTTTTCTTTTGTTTTAMTTTAATAAGAAATATAATTCAGGAAGGAATTTCCTTATGAAGGAAAAAGAGACTTAGCCATTTACTGGAATGGAAAGATTTTAAATKTTCTTATTTTCTTTGTTTCCATAGAGTCAGCCAGGGTTAACTTTTGTGGCTGAGATAAAAGACAGAAAAAAATGTTTATAGCCACATATCATTCMGTTTACAGTAGAAATTTTTGTATTTGCTATGTCTGCATCTACATGAAACCTTTCTCTTGCTGAGCCAGARGTGATGACAGTAAAACAGCATGGGTTTATGAAATTAAATAAGYGGTTTTGAGTTGCAATTAATTCCCTTATCTACAAATTACTTCTAGGATTTATCAAATGCAGATTGTCAAATGCTTTCAGTTTGGCTAAAATTAGACTGCTGCTTTAGTAAGTTCTGAGCATGTGAAGATCAACTGCAAAACCTGGCTTACTCAGTACTGGGTTTTTCCACATACATGATTGCAAATATTGTCYTTAAAACTCACAGATGTCACGGAATTAATGATTAACAATGATTATGTMTGGGTAAGATTTTGCAAAGGGGAGCCTTTTATTCTCCATCCAAACATGGAAGAAATGCAAGTCTGGTCTGTCTCTGAGACAAATCAGGGCCTTAAGAACATAATAGTGAGGTGCTGCTCCAGGCAATTAATATTCCTTGGGAGTTTTGTGACTGAACTTCACAGCACATTCAAAGCCCAGAGCCCCCCGTGTGCTGGGCTCAGCCACAGCCCCGTGGGCAGCAGGGCAGGGAGGGGATTCTGCCCCTCTGCCCCGCTCTGCTCAGACCCCACCTGCAGTGCTGCATCCAGCCCTGGGCTCCCAGCACAGCAAGGACATGGAGCTGCTGCAGCCAGCCCAGAGGAGGCACCCAGGGGATCAGAGGGATGGAGCAGCTCTGCTGGGAGGAAAGGCTGGGACAGCTGGGATTGTTCAGCCTGGAACAGAGAAGGCTCTGGGGTGACCTGATTGTGGCTTCCAGTACCTGAAGGGAGCCCACAGGAAAGATGGAGAGAGACTATTTACAAGGACCTGGAGTGACAGGACAAGGAGGAATGGCTTAAAATTCACAGAGAGAGGGTTTAGATTAGATACTGGAAGAWATTCTTTACTGTGAAGGTGGWWAGATCCTGGCATGGGTTTCCAGGTGAAGTTGTGGACTCCCCTTCCCTGGCCAGGTTGGATGTGGCTCTGAGYAACCTGGTCTAGTGGAAGGTGTCTCTCCCCATAGCAGGGGTTTGGAACTAAATAAGGCCCCTTCCAACCCAAATCACTCATTTTATAATTTTATGATTTTGTGGATAGCAAATTCTGTACTATAGTGGAGTTGAGTCATAACCAAATATTGTTATCAAAATTCTTTTTATGTTCACAGACCTGATGCTCTATGTGCATCAGTAACAAGACTACTGATGTTAATAATGGTTCATTATTGGCAAGTTAATGCTACAAATATATGTTAGATAGTGTGTTTCATTTATTACTAAATTAATCTATCAATATAAATGCTTTTTCCTTTATGCAATTCATTAAGCTTATTCAGTAATTAAATATTAAAAAATAAATGCAAAAGCATAACATTGATTTAGTAAACTGTTCATAATGGACATAGAATTTACTCCTGCGCCTAGATTTACTTCACAGTAGAAAGGATCTTCTCTAAGAAGTGCTTTTCAAACAGAGACTCAGTAAAAGTGTCTTCCTTAATTCTTGGAGAAGTTACATTGGTCCACAGTCCATGAAAGTACTTCTGTGTCCGACAGCCTGTCCTATGCTAATCAGACAACCAGAGACAAGGAATCTGGTTATCCTTTATCTCCCACTGTGCCAGTCTCCTCAGCAGTGCACTCAAAACCTGCTTGTTTGTACATTGAGAGTGTTTGCAACAAATACACAACAGCTGCAATCTGTAAGTGAGGTTTTTGTGAGACCATCCTTAACACCTGATTTAAATTCCTTGCTGTAATTTAACCTCACAATGCTTTCAAGGTCAGGGTCTGAGTGCCTGTATCTATAAACTTATCTCAGAAGTTGTAGACTTCAGATGCTCAGCAGGTGGCATGTAAACAGAAGGCTGAAGGTTAGACAGCACAATAACTGGAAGGGGTCTAAATCTACTAGAAACCTTTTAATGTTGACACTGTTATCAGTGAGAGCTAAAGAAAGCCTTGAACAGTAACCCTCYTTCAACAGTGTAAAGGCACAAGGATAAACAACTTTGTAGGGAAAAAAAAAATTGAAAACTAGTGTAAAGCAAAGAAAACATACCTCTGGGTTTGGTAATTCCTCCCAARAAGAGGTCATTTCCAGCAAGAATGTAACAACAGAAATCATATTTCGCACACAAAGACAACTTGCCTGTGGCTATTACTTTATGTAAGTAGGTTTTATGAAATATAAATGCCATGGTTAGAATCCTAAGAGACTAAAAAACCTGTGAGTAACCCTCCATTCAATCTTGCCTAGAAATTCATTCCTTTAAGCAGAGTTGGCAAAAAATGAGTCAATAAAATGTCAGTATGTGACATTTAATCTCTGGCATGGACCACAATCTTGAGATCACTTACAGCTCTTTCTTCATGATGAGTTACTAAAATAGCTTTGTAGAAATATCTTCTTGCTTCTTTTGTACTGGGGAAAGTAATCCTGTGCCAGCTTCACATGGGCTGATGTCCTGGCATATGGCTAAAAACTTCAGAAATTTGTTCTTTAGTACTCTTTGCTACTTACCGCTTTGATTGGAATGATTGGTTATGCTGGATTTCAAATGATTCAGCAATAAACCACACGTTGTAATTCCAGTTACTTTTTTTTTCCCCACAGATTTTTGAAAGTTAGTGAAAATGTCATTAATTTCAAACATTAGAAAATATTTGCTGTGAGACTTGGGTATTTTCTGTATCAGTGAAGGGTGTTTTCCTTCAAAGAAGGAAAGAATCTGATACGGCTTTGCCAAGCAAGAAGATAATTATTGTCYGAGTAATTTCAAAAAGACATCAGCATCTCCAAAACAGAACAGGGCAAACAAATGTGCAGTGTCAGGAAGAACTAACCTGCTTGTTTGTATAAATAAATAGTAATTAATGTGGTGAAGAGGTTACAGAATCTGATTGATAACATGGATGGATTTGGAACATAATGGGACTAAGGTTTGCCCAGGTTAATAGTGTGTTTCAAAAACAGCAGAGTTTTCAGAGAGGAGTGCTCTGACCAGAGACCRGGCCTGTCAGCTGAATTGGGTAGATGGAAAAAATTGGAGCTGACATTGCAAATACACCATTTATCTCTTATGATGCAAGTTTTCAACTATTTTATTTTCACCTTCATAAAACCTTGAAAAATAGTATACTGAATGTTCTTGTAAATAGTGGCCATACGTGTAGATTAAAAAGTGTTCTGTTAACATGTTAGCATTTTCCCATTGTGGTTTTAGCCCTTATCATCCAGAAGCCTCTGGAACAAGTTGTAGGTGCTTTCCAGTGCATCAGCAAAGGAGGTTTTGTCCTTAGACATCCTGATGTGAACACTCTATTTCAGAAGTTAGAAAGTTTAATTGTGTAGAGACAGGACTTTGAACTTTGTCTGACTCAGCACTRCAAAGAACAAAACCATTTATTAGTGAAGATGCAGCTTCAGAGACTGGACTCTAAATGTCTGGGTATTAAAAACTTACAAGGTATTTTGCCACTTATCCTCGTGAGCACTTTTGAAAGCTGCCAACATAACTTTCAGTGATGGTAAAGAGAACATAAGCGTGGAAAGCTCTGTTACATATGCAAAGCAGAAGGGATGCAACCTGCACCCAGAGAGTCTGAAAGCCCATGTCTCAGTGGGATGATGGAGCAAGATTTGTACCAGTTAATCTGCTTTATAGTTTATTCCCTGTGACATTATTATGCATTTTTAAGTTTTATGGGAAGGGTTTTTGACAAATTCTACCCACAACACACAGGTCAGAGAGATGTGTTTCTCTTCCACATATTTACTTATTTAATCTAAAACATGTTTAAGTATCCTCATGTGGCTCTTTGGCATCCTCCTGCTGTCACCACACAGAAAGGGAAAGTCAAATCATGCAGCAGAGCATGTATTAGATCTTTAAAGTGCACACAAAAAATTTTGATTTTACAGATACACTCCATTCACAGAGAATGCATCATTCACTTGTTCCTCCCAAATCTTAATGCTGAGAACTCTCATCACATGATTTTATTTCAAAACTCATTAAAGGCTATGGGAGCTGAGCTGAGTCCAGAGATAATTTTCCAAATGATGTATTTTAATTCATTGCTTTGTTGCATTTATTTATTTGCTTTTGATTTTGTTTATTTGATTGTTTTTTGTGGTTTTGGGTTTTTCTTTCTGGGGGTGGGATTTGCCAACAAATTCCAACCAGTGAAGGATCTTAGTGCTGTGATATTGCACTGAGTGGGTATAATATTAGCTGTTTCTTCATTTCATTGCCCTTTGGAGGTGAATACTTTTTTAGACCTGCATTTAAATTGCAATCCGTCTTAGCCATATCTAAGGMTAATAAAAAGACTATAACATTTGACAAATATGAATGTTATTTCATTAACTTTTATAACTAGAGAAAAGTCCCATGAATGTAAAAAAGTTCCATATATATCCTTTTTTGAGGTAGTCCATCACCAGAAATAACATAATGATGTTAATTTTCTAATCACTGTCGCATATGTATAAGGAATAGCAATTAATATTGTCAGCCATTTCAGTGGGAATATGTGTCAATTAAATTCACTTGRTATGTATGAGAAACTGACACTCSCATTATAGCTCTTGGAAAAATTTASTGTCATCTTAATTGCCCTGGTGAATTCGAAAAATATAATCTAARTTCTGTACTTAAAAATTATGACATTTGTTTAACTCGTTAGAAGATTTATTTTTTCCTAAGATTACTTTGAGGTTAAAAGCACCATAATAATCTTCCTACACACAGTCACAGGTAACAAAGATCTGCCATCACACAATGATAGRTTCTAGAGTGCTTCAGTGGTGTTGCACCTGACATGCAAAGGAGCTTTATGTTACTATGAAGGCTCTTGGATTGCGTTTTACCATTGGAAAGGATAACATTTCTCCGGGCTTCATCCCCCAGAGACAGGATTTCTCCTCTTAAAACAAGGAACTGGTTTTAACAGTGGAACCCRCCCATTCAGGAAAACAGTAATGGTCAAGCACCTCTTGAAGGAAAATGTTTAATCTGCATCCTGTCTTTATGGTTACTTGGGTGGAAATAATGCATAATATAGGCACCAAAAAGGCATAGAAAAGAGTAGCTTTGATGGTTCTTTTGTTGACTGAAAACCAGAAATGGCAAGATAAGAGGATCAGAAAGACAGACGTGTTACAAAGATTAGTTTTGCAGAATATTGTGCTGTCTACAGTGTGAAATTAAGAACTAAAAGACAAATCCTATTTGTCTCACTCAGAGAAGTTGCTTTCAATCAATAAAGTCACATTAGTGCAGAGACTTTGAGGATCACGTGCTCACCTCACACTGCTGAGCAGCTGAAATGAAKAGCTGAAATGCCAACTGAGCACTCACGAGCCTTATTGGCTTCACATCGAGCTGTAAGTGCTTGTCATTTCCCAGACTCAGATCTTCCACGCGTAAAGCCCCCAACAAAATCAATGCTTTCTGCCTGTCTGGACCAAAAAGAGCTTCACCCTACCATCTTTGATTTKTGTCTATAGATATTCATGTTTTTATTATGGAGAAGGCAATTTCTGCTCATATCCCATGGTCCCGGATTTTTCAGTCCTGGTAATTTCTCAGACACGCGGTAGCTCTTTGCTGCCTGCACAGCTGGCTTTAAATCCTGTGTTAAAACAGGATGGGCAATGGTCAGTCCAGCTCCAAGACAAAGAATACGAAAACTTTCCTTTGTGTTGCACTGTAGATACTTCCAGTGAYACAACACACAGTAAGAACTGCTCAAAACTGAAAAAAAAATAAAAACATTCCATGATATCAGGGTGATAGACTATCTAAACAAGGAATGAGATCCTAATCAATTGAGACATTTCTCTGAGTTATTTGGTACAGATCCATCCTCGCTTATGTACTACAACACTCCCCTTCAACCCAGAGCCTCTGCAGAAGTGAACAGGATGGATTCTTCAAGTTACTGCCAGAGACTGATAACTCATTTTGAAGCTGCAGAAGAGGTGGAAATCCATTATTTTAAAACTGAAAAGTACATGGGCTGAGRTTTCACCCTTGCACCCCTCAAGGGGAAGGAAGTGGAAAGGAGGCATCTCAGGCCCCATTCCTTATGTGCAACTTACTGTACATGTTAAGAAAGAGCCCAGCTTTGTGTAGCAGGAATTTGCTAAAGTAAAATGTATTGTACTGTTTCCAGTTCAAATGAAACCTCATCGTTGTCTATTTTATCCCATATCCACTTAGCAAARCATTCTGAGCACACAGACAAATCTTAAATTGCAAAAGAGATCAAATCTGTGGGGATTGATGTTGGCAAAATGCTTTTAGAATAAAGCAGTTCTTGGCTCCCCATCCAAGATCAGTGCATGTAGCATTCATTTTAGAATAAAGCAGAATTACAGCATTAAAAAGACAGACAAATACCCCAGAGCTGTGGTTTGGAAAAGCTGAGAACTCCTGCAGAGAGCATCATTTCACATCAGATCAGTGTGAGTTAACAGGGAACAGAATGCTGAACATAACCAGAAACATCTGAAAGTGAATCCCATTTTGGCAATAACTGTTCCTAATAGGAAAAGGAGGATTGGGAAAGACAACCCTTATTAAGCAGCCTAATGTCTTAATACTCTGGCCTATTAGTTTTCTGACACCTACCCACTGCAGCTCTATTTCACCTTAGGTAAAACACAGGGGTGTTTGAGGTACTGAACTTGTGTTGAATAATTTAAGCTGCCATGCTGAGGATTCACCTGACCCCACTGCTGTCAGAGTCCAGCAGGCTGGAATTTCCATACCGCACAAGAAATATTGTAAAAGACATCTCTGTTCTTGAAGTTCTACATTTTCTGTCAGGATAAATTCGTGTGTTGCAGACAGGTATAGATAGAATGTAGACATGATATTTCAAGTCTATGTTATTGTGCATCTTAGATTTCAGTATCAAATTACTAAATATCATTACAAAAGTGTAATTTTCTTTCATCATTGAGCTGACTAAACACTACTTCTTGAATCAGTTTTGATCAAGAGATTTTATGAAGTTAAAAACAGTAATGAAGACTTCGCCCAGTTGAAGAAAATATTTTTTTTTCCTTGACATAAACCTGTGCTTTAGAATTCATAATGTTGGACCTGAAGGTGTTTTTTTGTCACAGAAATTTTGTCAAGTCCAGAGAATTACTTAGTAACATTTTAAAAGTGAAAACGGGAAGTCTCTTTTTTTTTTTTTTTTAAATTTTTTTTTTTTTAATTAAATTTAATCTGGTTTTGTTAGTTTTGTTCCAAAAGTATTCTGATAGAATGAGTCCTTGTAGTATAAAGGAGTTAGATAGCACAGCCTATTAAAGTGATGGCACTAAAACAAACTGCAATATTTTCAACTACTGAAAAAAAGAAAAGAAGAGAAATGTCCCTTTTTTATAACAGACAAAAGGAGAAGAGCATTATAGCTATCTGGATAAAAATATTTATACTATGATCTAACTACAGCAAATATATTTTTAACCCAAAGCTTTTTTCCCCCCAGAATCATTTGGTGAACATTAAGTCAAACCAGGGGCTGGTTGTGGGGTAGTCTGCTGTTATTTCAAAACAATACTGAACTTGCTTTATTTTCACATTTAACTCCTCATAACTTGACCTAACTCTTCCAGAGCTCCATTATTGAAGTTATTTATTTAAAAACAGTATTTGTCTGAAACTCAAACAACAAGTTATTTTAATCATCAGCTGTACATGCCGACGAACCTTGTTCTGAGCTGTAACAAATATGCAGCAGGCACTTCAGTTATTACTGTTTCAGAACTTGTGTATTTCTAGTGAAAAAAAACCAATAATATCTTAATTCAGAAAGTATGGATTATCCTTCAGTCATCTAAAGATATGAAGTTCTACGAAATATTACTTTGGGAATTATTGTGGTGAATATGGCATCTCTGTCTCCATAATATCAAATATCTGAGAGTGGATTGCCTGATCTCTGAAACCTTTTCTGTGTTTTGAAATTCTAAGTACAGGAGGAATTGTGCCAAGTCTGATTGGTGTTTGAGTTTGTCCTTTGTGAACCAACTCCTGTTTTGCTATTAGGCTCTCATGCTGAGCAGCCAAAGAGGCTCTCAGGGTGTAATGCAACATTGCTCTTTGAATTGCAGAGGGAGATACTGGGAAAATTCCCATTAATCAGCTCCCAAATCAGCACTTTCCTTATTTCTACTGGTGTTCTTTCCTCTCATCTTGTAATTTATTTTCCTGCATCCTTATTGTCAGTCAGTTACCCAGAATGGAATAATATATCAAATACTTAAAAAGACCTTCAGGCTTGCAGGCTTTCTATGGATTTTTATTTATATGAAAACCTGAGTCTATTTTTGTACAGGGTCAAGTATGTGCACATCCACTGACGAGCTTTTATACTTTTGTTTTTTTTTTTTGTTGTTTCTGAATTGTGCAGAGATTTTCAGGCACAATGTAGTAAACCGTAGAGGGTCTCATTACATAATAAAATGTTATGTAAATCTGATACTCACAAAAAGGACAATGCTGGAACTCTGACCTTTAATCCAATTTGCACCAGATTGTTTTCAAAATGCAGTTTTTAACCAAAGCTCTTCATAATGCTTTCAAAATAATTTCTCCTTGGACCCGTTAGCTCTAGCCTAATCTGTCTAAAGACTCTAAACTGACTATTTCTTACATATTTTAAAGCTAMTTTATGCTGTCCATCTCCTTTGTCTTTGCCAACATACAACATATATCAATGGCAACATCATTTTCCAAGCACTTGTACAGACAGCCTGGGAAGGTCTTGCAAATAACTCTTACCTTGGAAATACTATGAACTCTAACTTCTAGTGCTGACTTGATCCTGAAATAGCAAATACTCAGCAGTTTGGCCAGGCTTAAATGTTAAACTCTTAAAACCTGTGAGCTCTGAAGCATCAGATTCAAACCCAGTATGTTAACTCCTGATAAAACAATCAACCAATAAACAAAAAATACCAAAACCAAAACAAAAAACATCAAGCAAACAAACAGAAAAACCACCAAAAAACCCTAACCAACCAACCAAAAAAAGAAAACAACCCCAAAAATCCTAACTCTATCCCAAAATCTATTCAAATTTCAGAAACCATTGCTACTCCACAGCAGCCATTTAATCAGGTTATTCAGGATGATACCAGCCAAAAAAAAAAACCCTTATTCCCTGTTCATATGAGATGGCAACTCCAATCATCTCTGTCTGCCAGAGTGAGACTCTAATGCTGCATTTAGAACAAACTTCTGCTTACTGACTCTTCCTGTACAGAGACATGAACGTGTGTGTCTATGGWGGGAGATGGGGCAGCTGGAAGAGAGATGACTTCTTGGATCACATCAAGCAGAGGTGATGGGGTGATTTAGAGGAAGACAACTATGAAATTTATAATTTCTTTAGGCCATGCTTCAGTTTTGTGCAGGTGGATATGTTGTTAATTCCTATTATCGGGCAGCAAAAAAGGTGCCTTTTAGAAAGGCTAAGGTGAGCCCAGAAAGATTGATGAAAATCACATTCTATATGTCTGGAAGGTCAGTTGGAAAGAGTAACAAGATAACTCTGTCTTGTAATGTTAGAGCTATAATAAAGCACTGTCTGTATCTAAAAATCCACTTTATAAGCCCTGCAGACAGGCACCAAGTTTCCACTAGTGATTCTGAGCTTGAAGCTCAACTATCCTTTGCTCTTGTTTCATTAGTGCATTCTGCAGCTGGACTGCAAAACAGACCCTCCTGCCAGACCTGAAAGCGGTCACTGAAATCAGAGCAGCTCTCTGCTGCTGGGGGTCATCCAGCAGTGTTGGCATGGAGCTGCCTTTTTTTT
>NW_026623385.1:1713538-1717721 GCF_030028575.1 Malurus melanocephalus | reverse complement strand
ATATACGCAGTGAAATTCAATAAAAGCTCATGAAATAATTTGGTGTGGTCAGGAAGAGTGTTGACATCGGTTGCCCCCACCTCTGTCCGATTCTAGATTTTTGTACCTTGTGTTTTTATTCACATCTTCCTTTACACCACTAATTTGCTGTCAGACAGCTGAGCTACTGTCATGTAAATTACTCTCTTCAACAAGAACTGAATGAGAGATGGAGAGGCTGCATTTCTACATTCTGTTATTCATTTGAATGATCTTTCTGTTAGAAAAGCCCTGAAACTAATAGTCCCAATTTATACACATGTATATTTCAATTAAGTCAATGGTGAATGTTTCAAGTAAGACTAGCAAAGAAACTCTTTAAAGCAGACCATGCCATTAGGCTCTGAAAAGCATTTCCTGACAGCGTAAAGAGGAACTAGAGATAAACATTAAAAATATGAAACTGGCTGCAGTTTAGTCTTGCATTGTTCTGTCCATGGGRCTTTGATAGATATTTTTTGACAAGGTATTCTCTGTCATATGGCTYGGAAATTTGTTGCATCAGAATAATGAAGACATGCCCAGCTGGAAGCCAAAAAGCCACAGGTTGCTTTGAAATCCTGCTGTATGGACTTACAGAAGTGACCTTTCAGAAGTGATAAGAGCCAGGGCTGAGTGCTTTTGAAAATTCCAACAGAACAGAACACATCTTGTGTACCAATAAATAAATGTCTAGCAAAAATATTTGAAACATAAAAATGAGTGTGATGTGAAATATGGAACCCTGAGACTGAAACTTTCATATTGCCTGACATTCTGAACCAAAGACCACTCAAAGATTCAATCGATGTAAAATTCTAGAAGGAAGAAAATTAAAAATAATATTCTCTATTTCCTCCTCTTTCCTCCTCACCCTCAATTTTCAATGAACAGTTTATAATCCTAGAGTGCTGAACAAATACTTAATTATTAACTTAATTATTAACAGCTAAGAGCTATCATAAAGGTCCTGGATTCYGTGGTATTTATAAAAATAATACTTTTGTTTGTTTCTTTTTAAWWTTTTTTTGAGTGATGGATCTCTATAAATAGTTATTTTCTTAATTAATTTCTGGTACCAGAGGTTTTGTAACTAATTTTAGACACTTCAAAAGCTTAATGCTTGAAATCTTTAATTAAAAAAAAAAAAGTGCCCAGAACAGAAATACCACTGCTTTTTGTTTTATGTTTCTCAAAGTKTTTTCTTTAAGCATGTGAATGTACTCATCCATCCTCACTTGTGGATACCTTCCCTCTTTTCCTTTCTCCTCCAAACTCAAACATGGTAAAGTACAGCAATTAAATTASACTTCTCCACACTGCAGCTTTAATTTAGTGAATTTCACATTTTTAGTGAATGCGAAAATGTGACTAAAAATTTTAAATTAATCTCTAATTTTGTCTCCTCTTTTATTGAATGATTTATTTTAACTTAATTGCAAAACATTTTATTGACCACTTTGCTATGTAAAGAGAAATATTGAATTAAATTAACTTTGGTGTTCAAGTAGCAAGTCCTGCTGTTTTCTGAATGCAGTATCACAAAGAGGTCTGAAAAAAGGCCAGTAGGGACTGCATTTGTATGAGAACAGCAAGAAATAGTTTCTACAAATACTTTCATTACAGCAAACAGGGAAGCAAAAGGAATATATTAGAGTCATTCTATAAGGGAGGAATCGATGTCCTGGGAAATGATGATTTACTGAATTTAGGAAGAAAGGTATTTGTCAAACCAAAAAATTGTATTCTGTGAATCATCCCAGTGCATAAAATACAATAAAACTTCCAATTCTAATGTATCTCTGCTTTTGTCAAGCTACAGTTAGCTCAGCAAATATTTGAGGACCATTTCACTGGAAGGGTAAAGGAACGAAGATGCTTTGTGAAAAACARTGTGTCAGCTGATTTCTCATTTTGGGCAAAAACTGAGAGGAAAGAACAGATGGGGTAGAAGACTTGCAATGGTTATAGTGCACAAAATGTAATTTATATTTAAACAATTAAACAATTTGAATGTACTCCCTTAATTAACTTCCAGTGCAAAGCAGTAAGTGCTGTAGGAGGAGTTATCAGCAGTTTCCTGTGATTTATGAGCTGTGTATGAAAAGGTAATATTCAGAGAGTGGCATTGCAATARCTACGTGTGCATCTGAGGATAGTACTGGCTACACTTCGAGAGAATGAGTAAAAATGATCTATTAATTCTTAGAGACAGCTCACTGTTCTTGTTGTATAATTTAATTAAACTTCATCCAAATATAATGGAAATCTTGCTAATTGGCTCTAGGAACTTGCTGAGCAAGACTTGCACCCTATTGATAACATTTGGGTTATTTCCTTTGAATAATTTTCTGAGCGTGGGATCTACAGAGCAGCTGCTCTTGGATTTCTGTGGGGATTTCTTCTTGCTAAAGCACAAAGGACCAAGTGCTGCATGTCAGGGGAACAGATAATATACCTGCACAAGTATTACCCTTCTTSACACCTAAACACAGCTTTTGCAATAATATACTCCCACAGTTACAAAACCCAAAGACTAAGCACTGTAAAATAACATGCCAGATGTTTTATTGCCCTTGTCCACTTCTTCCTCTCTGTGCTTCTTTGAGACAATCCCCTTTCCTGGCTGCTGGCAGTGCCTGGATGCCCCAGCTATCAGCTTTCCTGCTGTAAAACCTGTTTCATTTAAACCTCTGTGAGACTCCCTRCACTAAAGATTTCTGAATCAGTCTGTCTGCTGTTTTATCTAGTCCCTTTCTCTCTCATTGTTTAAATGATGTGTTTCATCTCAAGGTAAAATCCTTCTGACTCCTCTGAATGCCTCCAGAGCCAGCTGCTTGCACTCTCACTCCTGACTCAGTGTCTACAGACTGTGCATCCTCCTCTCTAAATGGACTCACATTGCTCTGAGTACTGAGTCTGGGCTCTGATGGGAAAAAGTGCTGAATCACCATAAAAATGGAGCAGCAAAACCAAACTTTTTTGGGATAAGAAATAAAAGTTATACTCTCCCAAAGAAAGCCGTGGAAAACTGTAAACACAAAATCAGCTACAACCTGAGCTTGAACCTTGTTCAGATCATTCACAGAGATGTAGAAGACACTACGTCTGTTTTAGTGCTCTTGGAAAGAATTGAGAGAAATTTCAGTCGAGAAAGAGTTAAAAACTGATTTGGGAAAAAAAGAAAAACAAAGAAAGAATGATGAAAAAGGAAATAAAGAATTTCCCTGAAGGCTTGTGCACTTACCTACCCACTCACCTCCCACCCACACATATACAGATAAATGATATATAAGTCTGTATAAGACTATATAGCATTATACAAAACTGGATAATGTGGTATTMTAATTTATATTATGAKGGTTTAAATWTCTAGGCATRTATGTGTATATTTATATTTYGCATCTAAATTATGAMCAAGCYTCAAGGGCAGTGTGCAAGGACAAAGGCAATGAACACTGGATCAAACATAAGAAATGAAAATGTATTTCCCCTTAAGAACAACAAAATATAAGTATGCATGCATTTAGTTCAGGATATCTGGAGATCTGAACAGTGGCCCCATTCCTGTATCAGCAGCAGCTTCTTGTTTTCATTGTGGTCTTGAACGTGACACAGAGATACCTCTGCCCCCACTGTCTATCACACACAGTTCTATGCACATTAAATTAATACTCTGAATATTCTTGTACCAAGCTGTCAAGGTTACATTCCCACAGTGATCAGTAGTGAGCTTTAATGATCAACAAACTTTTGCTGATTGGTGTTTACAGCCGAAGAGACAGTGGTGTCATTCTGTACTCAGATTTTCAAAACATCAGTTATCTTCTTGTGCCTGCATTTTTGGTGGTCCCAGTTCCCAATGCCAGTTCTCATTGAAGAACCTTCAAGCTGCAGTTACCTGGCAACAAACATTTTATTCAAATAGTATAATAACAGCCACACTTGTGTTGGAGGATTCTGGAACATTTGACTCAGAAAAAAATATTGATCCGTGAGAAGAAGCAGATAAAGTTATTTGCTTATATTAATACCTTTTAGTTATGACTTTGGTACAATATCAAAATTGGTTCAGTCCCCTTTTCCTCATAATCTGTTCACATTACTCTCAAATTATGAGTCCAACCAACCAATCTGTAGACTCCTGAACCTGCCTTTTCTCATT
>NW_026623385.1:1705818-1712411 GCF_030028575.1 Malurus melanocephalus | reverse complement strand
ATGACTAAACTTTTTCCTTTTTTGCCTGTAGAATTTTCTAATTAAAACTCCATCAAAATATGGTTTATACACAACACAGTTGAATCTATTGTCAGATATTTTCAAATGTCCAGAAGCACCACTTCTCTGTTTCTAAAATCTTTATCCTAGCTCTCATTAAAATCCTGTATTATTTTAAAGTTTTTATGCTGTTATTTAAAGACCTGCAGTGGACAAAGACCAATATATCTCTCAGAACTTTTGGATCCATCTGTTCCTGACCATTCTTAAGGGCAGTATTTATATGGTTATTTAGTTYATGATAYAATTRGAAAATTTTGATGTTACATCTTCAAGCAGCTGAGGTTRGTGACTGAGGAAAAGTTATTGCAATTTTATTTGAGATGAGCAGCTCTTCCGATCAATTAGGATAGAAAAGTTAGTAGAAAAGGCTGGTGGTTGTTCTCCTCTGCCTACAGGGCATGAGCAGTGGAGTGAGTGCTGATGAGGTGTCCAGGGATGAGGCACARGGAAGTTTTCAGACAAGCACACGCTGCTTCCAGAGTTTAGTGCCAGACCATTCTGCACAGCTTGGAGGCAAATGGTCTGTCCATCTCACAAGTCACTTTCCACTTCAGTGAAAACTGCTATGTGTGTGAGAAAGTATAACTTAGAAAAAAAACCAACCCCCCAAAAAACAGCAACAAAGTCTAGTTCTGTTAAGGTCTTTGTAGATAAATAAAAGTAATTGCTGTATTAAATTCTTAGACAGGTTTGGGTTTGTTTGTAGACCATTCCTGAAATTGGTCCATATTTCTTGATGTATACATTTTGTAAGTTCTTATCTGGTGCTTTGAATGTTTCAGGGATATAAAATCAATTTTTTCGATGTTGTAAAGGAGAGGACACCACTACGCAGCATACTTAAATGCTGTACAGTCCATTGGTGAAATTTTAATAAAACTAAACATCAAAATAAAACTTATATAAAAGTTAATAAGCTTAGTATGCAAGATGCTTTCAAGCATTTCGAGAAATTGCATTACCAGAAGTCATGATCACTATAAAGCCAGTATCTTCATTAAAGAATTTGAAGAGGATATAAGCTCTTCCAAGCAGGTTTCCTGGTTATAATTCTTACAGTGTTTGTGAATAGCTTAAACTTCTGCTTTATCACAGGAAAGTAGCGAAAACTTTAAAGTGTACATTTGATACTACCATTAATTTTTGTGCGGTACCAGGAGATTACCTGGTGTGAAAGACCAGTGGCCTGAATGAAGAAATGTAGTGACTTTCTCTGGTTTTCATGGGACCAGGGGTGCCATGGGCAGCTGTAAGCAGTGCACCATTCATTTCCTTTTGAAACCTGATGCTGTGTATTGAATCTCGCTGGGCTGGAATCAACTTTTTTCACAACATCTTACATTGTGCTGGGGTTTGTATTTGTGGCTAAAGGAATCTTACTAAGTCCCCAGCATTCTAGGGTTTTGGATGACCTACTTGTGGCCTTCAGTACCTGAAGAGACCCCAGAAGGAAAATGGAGAGAGACTTTAGACAAGGGTGATGGAGTGACAGGACAAGGGGGAATGGCTTCAAAGTGATAGAGAGTAGGCTTAGATTGGATATTAGGAAGAAATTCTTCCCTATGAGGATGCTCAGGCCCTGGCACAGGTTGCCCAGAGAAGCTGTGGCTGCCCCATCCCTGGAAGTGTTGAAGGCCAGGTTGGATGGGGCTCTGAGCAGCCTGGGATAGAAGAAGCTGACAAAGGAACGAGATGAATGTACTGAAGAAAATCAGTACATTCAAGGTCCCTTCCAACCCAAATCCCTCTACTATTTTATGATTTCTGCTAATACTTTCTCTCTTTCCCACTCTGACCCTAGAGTTGTCTGGGAATGGGCAAGAGATTGTGAGAAGCACAGCCTAAAGGGACATGCCATAACATTTGACATCATGCATATTTACAGAAAGGTAAAGGTAAAGTCAGGGGGGATGTTCTTGTTTATGGGGTTTGTTTATAGGGTGTGCGGTGGCCATGATTTCCAGGATATGGCTGATCATCTGCCTGCTGATGTGGAGATGCACAGATCAACACTGATGGGATTGATGAATTTTCCTGAAGAWACAAAATTACTTTATTATCATGTGATGAACAAACAGGCCTTTCCTGAGTGGTCATGGGTCTGATTCTGTTTGTCACTGGGATACATTGGCAGAACCTCAACTTTTTCCTTACTCAGAAGCTGAAGTTTCCGTGTGTTACTCCAAACCCCTGCCTGGCAATTTGGTTTGTTTTGCCAAATATTTAACACTGAGCTGTGCTCTGGACCTTGACTTCTTCTTGTCACAGTTTTTCAGTCTCTTTGTTAAAAACAGTAGAAGAAACTAAATGAATAAGCAAAGTTAACTTTTACCCAAACATAAAATTGTGGAGGTTTTTCACAAAATAATCTGTGAGATTGAATTTGTAATAGTAAATTCTGCAGACTCCTTAGTGTCCGAAGAACTGGTATAAGAAAACAGATGATCATGTTTTGCTCTGAATACTCAAAATATTCTCATGGCCAAAAGAGAACAAATATATATAAAATATCAAGTTACAGGTTAGTTTTAGGCCAATGAGTGTTCTAACAATCTAATAGTGAAACTATTACTGAATTTACAATAATATTAATACTCATAGGTAAAATTGATACAGCAAAAAAAAATTGAGAACTTTTAAAATAATTATACATCTAAATTTCCAACACCTACTCCTTTTCTCTGGTATTTTGCCTACTCTGCCAATGCCCCTCTGGGTATTGAACCTTCTGCTTTAATCTTATTCTGGAAGACCTGAGCCAACACCTGATGCAACCAGTGAGAAAAGATGCAGCAGGAGGAGCAGGAGGAGCAGTCTTCTGGCTCTGAGGAGATGAAGAAGGATGAGAGAGGGAAGGGGCCACAGTCCCAGAGGAATAAACGGTGTAAGTGTCACTGCAATGCCTGAAAGGCCAGCAATTGTGACTGAGATAAGAAGAAAAATAAATGTCTTTCTGGGTTTTTTGGTTTTTTTTTTTCTGTTTGTTTGTCTTGTTGGTGTTGGTTTTTGTTTGGTTGGTTGGTTGGTCGTTTTTTTGCTTGGGATTCTTTGTTTTGTTTTGTTTCATTTTGTTTTGGGGCTTTTTTGTAACTCAAGTGTAAATTGAAGTCAAAGTTTCTGATAAAGACTTGCAATTTAAGACTAACTCATTACAGGCCCTGAGAGAGCACAGAAACCTTCATGCAGMAAAGCATAATGACATAAAAGGAATGCAAATACAACTTTATTTTGGTTCTTCTGATGAACTGAAATCCCATCAAATAGGCTTGCTCAATCTTTGTAGCTATCTCAGAGAAAATATCAAGGGAAAATTTACACAAGAACAGCTGCTATTATTTTAAATCTGGTTTTATCTAATCTTGAATGATTCTAAATRGCTTTCCATAAAGTAATTTCATTTGAATTAAAGTTAACTCATATCTCATATTTCCTCTGGTGCAGCAGAGTAAAAACTCGCCTTTTTGTTTTTTTTTTTTAATTAAAGAAACATTTTAAAACAAAGCAGTATTTATTGAATGCTCAAAGGCACAAAGTATTTTCAAATAGGATTAAAAATTGTATTTTGACTACACCTCTGGAAATTTTTCATGCTAGCTTCATCTATCTGACAGAGAAAAGAAAAAACAGTCAGAGCAAAAGTTGCAGACCCCCTTGCTGCCCTTTTTTTTTCTTCTGCAGATTTGTGCAGACACAAACCGGGCAGGTTCTTCCTGCTCCTTCAAAACCCTTCTCTAGCCACAGGTAGTAGAATTTTTACATTCTACATCTAGTAGAATTTTTACATGTACATGTACATCTTTACATGCACATTTTTACATTCCAACCTGAATGAAACCAGACAAATAATGTTTATCCCTGCTGATGATGGAGGCATTATTGTCTTTGCTGGTTCAAGTAGCAACATTATGAAAGATTGACTTGCATTTCCTCTAGATTGTGTCAATCRTAGTCTCAATTTTAGTCTTATCTCTAGAAAATAACTAAATCACGGTACCTATCTCCAAGAGATTCTTACTACATRCATAAATATAACACAGGCATTTCAGAATTTACTGTAATAGATTAAATTTGTTGCTTACTGTTGCTTGTCAGTAATAAAAAATACAGTGAAATAATTTTGAGTTTGTGTTATTCTTTTTTTCTCCAGTGAGAAAACTACAACATATCCATGCCCTTGTACAAAGATAGGCTTGACTATACTCAATATGTTAAACTTCAACCCAAAACCTTCCCTAGAGGATTTTGGGGTTCAAACAAACAACTGCACCAACCCTTCAAAAGAGGTCTTTTCTATTGTTTTTGATCTYTGCCCCACCTTTCTTTTAAAATGTAGCATTTTACTGAATATAGATCTGTTTGTAACTGTTTGGGGATTATTATGTGGAACAGAATTTGTGATAAATGGTTGGTTTAGTCCCTCTGGGACCTAATTTATCACTGAAATTGGAAGATTTAGTGTTTCTAGACAGGAATGAGTTCACCCAGGTTACCTCAGTTTCTCTGATTAGAGATACGTCTAATACTTCCATTATATTTATATATTTATTAGAAACAGCAAAGAGATTGAATCAGAGCAGATCAGGCACACAGTCTTACAGGCTGATTCAAAATAATGCTCATCTCTTGAACACTATGAAACAGAACTTCTTCCTTTGGGAAAATGATGACTTTACAGAACCCCATACTTCCAGAAATTTCTTTTTTCAGACATCCTATAGTTTCCTTACTTCCACAAAGTGTAAAGTGTCAGATCTTTGAATGTGAAGCCATACAAATATGTTAACATCTTCAGTAGCACAACAAAAAAATATTTTACCAAAATTAAAAGAATCAGAAGACTCTCAAGTGATTCTGTGTGTGGAAAACAAGTCTTTTTGTTTCCTCAGACATGGGCAGAAACTGAATGAGGTCTCCCAAATGTTAAGTTCTCAGTTTTTATGGCTCTTACTTCTAGAATTTTTCTCATTAGAGGCCACACTGAAACTGACTTTTAAACTTCTAAACCACTGTACAATTTTGTCATGTGCAGTAGGTGAGAGGAATAGTTGTTTATTACTGACAGGGTTGTAAAGAGGGAGGTATAGGGATTTTAGGTGATTATCCTGAATTAAGCTGTTACATTATATTGTTCCAGTTTTCTAAAATGGTGCTGTAAAACAATCCAGTGGTCCTTTCACAGTAAAACCATATGAACACAGAACGACTATGAGTCTTCAGCATTGAATGTCTCTTCTCTATGAAATACTGTTCTCAGGTGTGCATCCTATTTGGATAGAATACAGTACATTCCATAAACAGTAACTTAGCTCAGAGAAAAAAAAAAATAAAATAAAAGGGAAATAGTGCTTACCGAAAAGAAAGAAAATTAGAGGGAGAAAAAAGAAAACCACATGAAAAGAGGATCAAATGCCTCTAAGCAGCAAATCAGGTATTCACAGAAAGTAGAAGATCAAACCAAAAGCATAATGCCAGAAGTTTTTAATATGTTGTGTTGCCTAGATCAGTAATTCTCCTACATTTTTGTGATGAAAATTAGTTACTGTGTACATAAGGAATTCTTTTTTTAAATGATCTTTCTTGTCTTTTCACTGAAGGGCTAAGAAAGTTAGAATTCATCGAGATAGTTTTAAGGCAATATACCCAAATGATGTAGCTTATTGCTTGGAATTGTGGCACAGGGGGTTTGTATTGATCCAAGAAGGCAAATTGTAAGGTAGGCAAAACTTTACAGCACTAAACAAATAATCTCAGAGACAGTTGCACACTTTAACCAGTGTTAAAATAACTGAGATTATTATTTTTGGAGAGCCTGTTGACTGCAGATGGGCACAGCCTGAACACCTTCCTTTAGGCAGCTAAAATGAGAGCAATCTGACCTTGAAAAGGAAAGACAAGGTACAAGGGAGGGCAAAGGGCTCTTTCCTCCTCTATATTCTGCCAGGATTTGAAKGTCTGGCAATTTATATACTWTGTTCATATAATGAGTCCCAAATCATTGCCACATAAAAAAGAAAAAAAATGCTTTAATATTCAGAAAGAGGTGACCATAGTAGTGTTGTAAAACCAAAACATTTTTTTTTTTTCTTATGCAGATGGAATGAAAGATCTGAATAGTTTGCTTTGGCTTTTTCTCCAACACATTGTCAAATTGACAGATTCCTTTAAAATCTTTTTAGTCCTTTTAAATATAAGTTTAACTATAAATAAAGGTCTTTTATGAAAGAATCATAGAATCATAGAATATTCTGAGTTGAAAGAGACCCACAAGGATATCCAAGAACAGCTGCTGGCCCTGAACAGGACTACCCACAAGAATCACACAATGTGCCTGAGAGCCTTGTCCAAATGCTCCTTGAGCTCCATCTGCCCTGGGGAGCTGCTCCAGTGCCAAACCATCCTCCATGGGAAGAACCTTTTTCTAATATCTATCTATATTTTGGATATGAGTTCAACTTTTCTATATTTCCTAAAAAAGTGTTTCTGGATTTGTTGTCATTGTGGTTTTTGGGTTTTGGGGGTTTAGGGTTTTG
>NW_026623385.1:1684069-1705746 GCF_030028575.1 Malurus melanocephalus | reverse complement strand
AATCTCATTTACAAGAATGGAATCTCATTTACAAGAATGGAGTATGCCATTATTAAAGTGSACCATTCTTGCTTGCCCAACCTCTCTCCCAAAAACTCTGGAAATAGTTGTTTGGTTTTTTTTTTAAAGATTCGGTAGAGGAAAACTAATATTTTGCTATCATTGTTTCCTTGCTAAACTAGGTGTCATTATTCAAGCTATTGCTCATGCAAGTTTGAGACCAAACTAAATACAAGATTTCCATTCAGGAAAATGTAATCCCTTCCTTTGTTCATTTCTTTCTCTTTTTTTTCTCATTGTCGGTTGTATATTGGAATTAATTACTTTTCCTTTTTGTCAAACCTACATTCATGGTTCTCTCTACARTTATTGTTATATGGACAGTGAAATTAAATATAAGAGCTGATATCTCTTTTGCTAACAGTTCTTGTGTCTTGCAAACCAAGATAAAAGTATTTTGCAAATAAAGTTTATCTTCAATAAAACTTTTGTTGCAAAAATGATACTCTTGGGTTAAAGAGTCTAATTATTTAAAATTTAGAAAGAAACACAGTGATGTGGGAAAAAAAAAAAAAAAAAAAAAAAAAAAAAAAAAAAAAAAAAAAAAAAAAAAAAAAAAAAAAAAAGATAATTTGAAAGTATTTCTGTGGATCCAGGATTTTACCCTTTAAACTTTACACAGAGTTACCCCAAGAGGAACTGCAGGGACTATAATGATGACCATTAAGACAATATTAAGACAAAAACCTACTCAAGTTTTTGTAAGTTTACAAGCTCCATAAGAAGAAAATTCAAACTAACACTGGAAATAGGTTCTTGGGAAGGAAAATTCTTACACAACCCTTGGTTCACAGCAATAAAACTTTTGTGCTTAATTTTGGGGTTCATAAATACTACAAGGTCAAGTAAAAAGCATAAACAAACCAAACCAAACCAGAAACCCAGGAAAATTAAATTAGACTAAATGTTGAATGAGTTATACATCTGTAATAACAAATATTCCATCATATGAGTTAAGAGAATATTGCTACTCCTAACGGAAACAAGAAAAGAAAAAAAAACAAAGATTGACATGATTACATATARCAGCCAACTAGACCTTTAAATTATTTAGAAGTGATAATAAAACCAGTAACAGCAATAATTACAAAGATATCAATTAAAAAAATCCTCCTTATTTCTACAGTGATGTATTTCCTGTATGATTGGTTGCTTTCAGTGTTTATTTCAGTTGAAATCCTACTTGTAGTTGTCAAGCCTGCTATGTGGTCTAGGAAAGCCTCCACGAAGCTTCAGCTGATTTGGGGTCATGAACCATCCATCAGCCCACCTTATTAGCTGTATTTTTTTCTTTCCTCCCTTTTGCCTATTGAACATATTTGCTAGCTGTTCTGGCTAAACATTCCTGGTTTTCTGAATATCTGGCATTTCTGACTGCAAATAATAAAATTTCCTACCACAAAAAAAAACAAAACAAACAAACAAACAAAAAAAAACAACAAAAAAAATAAAACCAACCAAAAAAACAAACAAACAAACATGAAAACCAAAACTTTCACAAAGTCTTTGTCTTCCTTTAGTCATGAGACTGTTTTGTTTTTTTAAATTCCAAGGTACCAGCTATTTAATGAGATGAGGTTGACCTACAATTCAGCCTTTTAGACTTCTGTATTCTATAAAATTGTATAATAAGCCCCTCCCTCATCATCACTTTCTGAATTTAGAAATCCTCTCAAATACATTGCAATAAATATTGCAATTTGGACATCTATAATACTTACATTCAGATATTTGTATCTCCAGCAGCTAATACACAGGGAAACAAAGTAAAATCATCTGGAGAARATTAATGTGTAGAGAAGCCATTTACTTGCAGTATTGCAGTGGCACATAAAAGAAAACTTCATATAAGGGGAAGAATTGTCTCAAATAGCAAATGTAAAAATATTTTGGCTTTGGGGCACAATATAATTTTTACGTTTGTTTTAATCCTTAAAGCATTAAATATTAATGAAAATACATATTTGTTTGATGTAGCAATTAATGATCCTTACTCATAATCCTTTTTCCTTGTCTCTCAAAACTGTCTTTTCATTGCTTAGTTTATCACCCTCCTTTTGGTATTTCTGTGTTTCACCTATTTAATTCCATTTATTCCATAATTTCCATTATGCAGTGTCTCATAATTGCTTCAATGTGCTCTAGGGTTTCAGCCCTTTCTCCTTGTCTTTGAAAGTTTTAATAGGCATTGTTGCTTCCTGGATTTGCACCTGGTTTACATTCAAGAGGTGTGATTGTTACATTCAGAAGTGCTGTTTATGGTCATGTTTGTGYTCATTTGGAAGTGGTTGCAGATGATTTCACTCCATCTTTTACATATTTTGCCAATCCCCAAATGCTGTCTGCAGTCAGGGTCTCATTAGAGAAGCAGTGTTTGGCTGCCACCTATTTCAAAGCTCGGTAACCTTGTAATGCAGGAATGAAATGTTGTCTTTCCCAGATGGTGCAGTAATGACTAAGTGATGTAAAGATTGGAGGGAAAGAGTGTGTATTGACTTTCCTSAGCTAAAGTGGCTGAAAAAAAGACAGTTCAGCTTTCAGTCAGAGATATTCTTGAGATTATAATGCATATAATCATACATTGACATAAGTACATAGGAACAGAAAGGCTGTCCACACCAAGTAAAACACACACATGCAAGTCCTTCCCTCAGGCCATGCCTTTTATAGTGGTTTAAAAGACCACTGAAGTTTGGTCACAGATGTTCTTCTTCCAAGAACTGCCCTGTTGAACTCTCTCAACTTCTTTTTCCTCTCCAAGTTGAAATTAACTGGAGTTTTAAAGCCTCCACAATAATTATCATAATGTTTATGTGCATCAGTGATCTTCGTAAAGTCAAAGTAATATATTAATGCAGAGAGGAAACTAAGAAAATTGCTCAGCTTTCTTGACAAAAAGAAGAAATAATAGTTTTGCATCTTAGAATTCTGATTGAGAGAAGAAACACTGCYTTAAGGACTCCCACCCATTCCCTGGTTTAGCCTGTGCTCTCACTAGCAGGTGTCTGCCACTGCCTGACAGGTTTGAATTTAGTCACAAGGTGTTTGTTTGAACTTCAGTTACATCCACCTTTAAAAGTAGTAGGGAAATGAAATAAGTTACTTGTGGAGAAAAGTTGTGGTTTCACACCATAATCTGCTCTCTCTAAAACTCCAGTCTTGGTGCCTTGGCTCTACTTTATCTTTTAACRTTTTCAAGTGGTACATTTGGACTGCTCCTGCCTTTCTGGCTGAGTGCACCCTGCTCTCTGTGATCAGCCAGCCAACATGCTAATGGAATGTAATTTGAACTTCACATAATTATCTGGATGGGAGAACACTGCCATGCTTGTGTTCTCTAAAGGAGAGCTGGATTATGGAGCTTTMTTATTCAAAGCAAATGGGAACATGAGTTACATGCTGTGTGACTGAAATGAGTAGGGCCCGTAGGTTCATGCTGAAGCCTATTAACTGCCATAGTTAACTCGCTTGTAAAATAGGATTTATAATGGAAACAYTTAAAGTGGGAACAGCAACTTATCCCCATCTACCAGTAGCTGTGAAAATATTGTCACATGGCAGGATGCTAGAACAGAAAAAAGTCTCAGCAGTGTCTGTTTCAACACATATTTTTTTCATAAGCCTAGTGCAAGAACTCTTGAATAGGTAATTCATTGTTTTTAAAGTATTTCTTAATAGGAGAAATTTAAGAATGGACCCTAGTTTCTGCTGACCTGTCTACTTTGTACATGTTGTCACAGAATCAATGAGTTTTGTACATAATCAATCTTTGAAGGAGTCTCTTGAAATAAATAGTTGCAAAATGAAAGCAGAGTCAGACAGTATGTTTTTCCYTTAACCATTTCATTAGGGGACATGGTCATAATAACCATCTTTATYTGATGTCCACAGACACTCATAGACYAAAGTAAAAGTGGTGCTGGAGGAAGAGGTGTGGGTGGAAAAGCAGCCACAGAAGGAAGGTCTTGTTGGATTTTGATTTCTATGAAAATATATATTTTGTTTTAATTACACCTCTCTACTTTTTCAGAGTTATACCCTAATCATACACAAGTTAAATAAATGCAACCAGCAGTGTGAAATGACCACCCGTATTKGGTAATGGCTTTAAAGCAAAAAAGCATAAAGATCAGAATAGATATAAGGAAGGCAATATTCTGAGGGTGGTGGCACACTGGAACAGGTTGCCCAAATAACTTATGGATATCCAGCCATTGGAGGTGCTCTAGGTCAGGCTGGATGGAGCCCTGAACAATCTGGTCTAGTGGAACATACCCATCTCCAAGGCAAGGGGGGCTGGAATTAAATGATCTTTAAGGTCCCTTCCAAACCAAACCAAAAATCAAAGATAAAAACTCAAATCTACAAATAGTGAAAATTTAGAATATTTTTTTTAATTAGTTGAATTTGTATGGTAAAAAGGCAGGGAAAAGTTTTAAAATGAGTGGGAAAATTATGAAGTGAGAAAATTATTAATATGACAATACAAGAGTGAAAAGCACTGGAAAAAAAAACCAAAACAAAAAAACCCAACTTTGAAATTGATGTTTCATTATTCTTTTCCTCTCATTTGAAACATTCTATATTTTTCCAAATTTTAAGACAAAACACAAAATCTGCAAAAGGCATGTTATGCCAACATTGTTAGTGCTATACACTCCAAAGTAAAATGAATTTTTGTATGGCAAGGGAGAGGCAGGACACAACTTACATGTCACCAGAATGTGCTAAATCCCTCAACAGTGTATGCTAAACAAACATTAGCTCCTTGTCTCATGGTCTTTGGTTTTCTTTTTAGGTATTAATTGCTACCAGAGYCCTTCATAAACAGCTGGGTTCCACCTTTTGCTTGAGAGAATGGTGGTGCTAAAATGTATAGAATCCAATTAAATATTTTCATGTCTTATTCACCAAATTGTTAAGATTTGTCTATTAAATGCAGGATCTCAAAAAAAAAAAAAAAAAAAAAAAAAAAGGAGTTGAAAAAACTGGTTTGTAAGACTGACAACAAACTTGCTTGAAGAGATCTGGCACTGCAAGAAGGATCTGGTTTCTGGTCTGCTTACATCAATCTAACTTACTGTTTATACCATAATTTTGTATTTTAGTCAATAAGAATATTGTTCTTTTTCTACTTGTTCCAAGAGATGAAGGAAAGATTTCCCCTCCTCCTGCATGATGTACAAGTATCTGCACTGTAAACAATGACTTGCCTTGTACAGGATTAAATACTGAGGAYAATATTAGAGCTGCAAATCCTTTTATTAATTATGGAAGATGTCACTGCAAAAGGGTGTTATAAATGACTATAATGACATTTTTGGAASGTTCATTACTACTGTTAATGTTGAGAACCTACTATATGAATTCATCATACAATAGCTGACTCTATCACAAATAGAGTATTGAATGCTGAATTTATATCAGTCCTTTCCAGGCAGGAATTGTGCCATAATTGCATTACAGAATATATATGTTGACCKGGAAGGGGACAAATTAAATTTATGTTTTAGCTTGTGAGGAGGTGAAATATCTATTTGTTTATTTTATCAAAATGTTGTTAAAAATCCCATTTTTATGCCATGTTACAAGTTTTTTTATTTGGTGCTCAACAGGTATAGATAATCCCTTTTGACAAATACAAGTAAGTGCTTTAGAGCAAAGCAGGTTTTTCTGTTAACAGTATTCATATTTTTGCACAAAGAAGTCACAGGTGGCTTTATATGGCATTCCATATAATTAATTTGATAAATAAACACTCCCTGCAGTTAATCAAATTTCTTCTCAAGCACAGAAAATATGTGTGTGTGTTATCACTTGCATGTGACTGTGTCTGAGTGAAGATAAAGAGAGGGAAATGCATTAAATGACAATTTAATTGAGGTGTAGCCACACTCATTTCTGCACAGAGAATAGATCCATGATATCTGTGGTATGTGTTGTGGTTTTGCTTTAGAATGTGCTCCCTAATTATTGCTGAAATTTTGGGTAAAACCATCTAATGTTGGAAACTAAATTTTGCAACGACTTAAAGTTGCTAATCTGTGCAATAAATTTAATTAGGGATTAGTTTAATTAAAGATTAGAGATCAGAATCTTTAGTTTTGGATGAAATCTGGTCTCTATTTTCCTGCATTTAGTAATTTCCTTTGTTCAGATTAGCAATTAATTTCACCCTTATTTTCTGTACCATCCTAGCAGCAGAATTCTTCTAACTCCGTGCTGATACACCTGAAACAATATTGACTCAGGAAGAATTATGTCATTAGTTGATTCTACAGTGTCACTTACTGCAGCTTCCTTGGCTTTYCTCATGGATTCAGTATATTAAGTTTGTTGTTTTTTGGTTTTTTGGTTTTTTTCCCCTTAAGATTAATCACATAAACCACTCTGTCTGTTTCTAAGATGATAAATATTACACTAAATTTTGTGTCAAAGTCTTAATAACCTGAAATTCCCCTCTTTCTGCAATACTTACTTGAAACTACCTCATGTTTAAAAACTATTTTAGTTTAATAATAATAATAATAATAATAATTAATAGTTTTAAAAAACTATTTTAGCAAACAACTGTGAAACTGCAAGTCCAGCATTTTGTGAAGTTCGAATAATTTCAGCTGTGTAGTTTAAATTAAAAACTTTTTTATCAGAAAGAGAGCTTGAATAGGACAAGATAGGGCTAGAATAAGATCTTGTGGAAACTAAAAGAACATACAATTACCAAATTGCAATATCTACAGAACAAAATTCTGGAGTATAGCGATCAGGAAGTAATAAAGTACGAGTTCTGGAAAAAAGTGTCTAAGATAGAATATTGCAAATTTCAGTGCCAAGCCCACTTCTGCTGATTGCAATTACATGGAGTCAAGATTACCACTACTGAATATGGTCTCTTATATGTGAAAAAACTTCTGAGACTAAACATGCTGAGAATTTCAAGGGTTTGTACCATTTTTTTGAGTCAAAACTGAGAGACAGCATATTGGAAAAAAATCTCTAGAACTGAATGTGAAAATAGATGTGGAGTTTAAAGATGTTGTTATATATCTTGTCTGAAGAAACATGGCTGGAGAAAGAAGTTTCTTGGTTTATCAAACAACTATAATTTGCAATTTATGCCTAAAGAGCAGCAAATTGCTTTTAGTCAATATGTAATTATGCTGGTCATTACAGTTTTGAAAAAAAGCTCTACAGAAATCGTGTCATGAGGTCAGTTTGAATTGCACTAGAAAATATTAATCTGAAAATGACTTCTAGATGCAAATAGCAACTTCTGCTTGCATGTAAATAAATAGGAATCACATTTGTTCTTGTTAAATAAAATGTGATTAAGTTTGTGCTCCTGGATCTGAAAGCAAAAGAGATTTTCCATTCATGAATTCTTTTACTCATGATGTTCCACTTAGGATCTGGACAACTTTTTTGGCAATAAAATGTAATAGTTGAAATATCCATTAATGCTCTAGGTAAGTGCTTTRCCTGTCACTACAGTAATAAAAGTCTTTTACAAGTGAGTGGAGCAGATTATGGCTATCCTGCACGTTCCTGTAGCCCCCAAGAAGGTGCCCACTCCATTTCAGGCAGGAGCTGCTGTGTTAATTGACAGGGAGGATACTTTCAGCCAGCTCGAACATGATTTGATAGACAGGAAAACCCCACACTTCATGGGGAGATGGACAGCAAAACTGCTCACAGGAATCCAAGATCCAAATCCATCCTGTGGCATAATGACATTAACCATCACAGAATTTACCATTTGATTTGTTTCTCTAATTTCTGTGGAGAGAGCCTTCATGTAAAATTAGCTTGTGTGATTGCAACACATGTTTTCTTAATGGCAGTAGTCACTCTAGCACACATACTTGACATCAGGACTTCTTCCCCCCCAAATTTTGTGCAGCACTACAATTCTCTGTGCCAAATATAATCAATCACTTTATCAAAAAATTGCTAGTTATTTTAAGTTCCACCTTCATGCATGGCCTTCATTTTATCATCTTGATACCATAGTACTGTCAAACTGTACTTTTAGCAAGAGTTGATACTTGGGTGTGCAAAGAACTTGATGTCTGTTATCATGGTGACAACAAAAGCTCAGTTCTTTGGCTGTTTTTGCACCTTTCCTCTCCACCTCCTTATTGTCAGTGATGAGAAATTCCATGGAAGCCTTTATGCCACACATGGAGTCCATGGAGAAGCTCTGCATGGGACAGAGATGCCATTCAATTGGTTTTCTGATAGCTGGCTTTACTCTCATGAGATACAAAGCAGTAAAGCAGTGCCTCTTGTATCAGCACTTGCTGATGAAGCTGCCTCTTTCCTCTGATGCTACAGTCCCAGGGGTTCCTTTCAATGAAGTGTTGTGTCCCTACTTGGTTTTTAAGCAAAAAAAAAAAAAAAAACCCCTAAAAAATAAAACAAACAACAACAAAAAACAAACAACAAAAACAAAAAGAAAAAGAAGCCAAAACCCAACCTTTTCACATAATGCCTTCTCCAAAGAAAAGGAAAAAATAAAAATAAAAATAAAAAAAAAGGGGGCTGGGGCAGGGAAGAGACTGAATTTTGTATATTTCATAAACATACAGGTGTTTATGAAAGGAAAGAATCACTTGAGGCGAAGGCCCAGGGATCTACACTCTTCATCTCAGCTGGTCCACCCAGAGGCTGTTGGGTGACAACACAATCACAATCACAGGTGACAAGCACCATCAACTAGCACCAGTGAAGCCCAGGTATGATTTCTAAGTAAAAAAAAATAAATAAAGTTTTCCCAAATTCTCTTGGGTCTGTAAAGCATTTTCAGTAACATGCTTCAATATAGAAAATCTCTATAGATTGTAATTTTGTCATGTTAGAAAACATAACATAAAATCATTTTGCTGGAAAACGTAGGTATGAATTAAATTCTATAGATTACATTTCCTTGAATTAGGAAAAATAGTTATTTCAAATTTAATTGCCCAACATTTCTTTCATCTATCCTTTTACATGACACTGACATTAWTTTCTATTAATATTATAGTTTGATTTCTGGAAGCACAGCATTTGCCTGTTAAAGGGTTTGCAATTTTTAGTTCTCTGAACATTTCCAAGGTTCCTGCTATGTAAGATGATTACAGAACTGTGCCATATGCTTTATGCATACACCAAGCATTTTGAAAAGCTCTCAGTGTTGTGTTCTGCAAATCTGTGCAGGAAATGCTACTCTGAGACTTGTGCAAATTGTTACAGCTGGGAAAAAAAAGGTCTCTTAATTATAAAACAATAATGGAGCTGTGTTGGMCCTCTTCAGGAAAGCCTGACACAGATGTTTGTGCAATGGAAGCCAGTTATTAATTGATAGAATTAGCCCTGCCCTGCAAGCTGCTCCCAGCACGTGAGCCCCATTGATTTCAGCTGGACTCTGCAAGGGCACACTGCCTTCCAGCCAGATGGGCCACTTGGCAGGGTCAAAGATTAACTGTACCATTTGAGTGAGATAAAAAGTGACAGAGGTACACCAGGCTTCCAGCCTTCAGTGCCGCCATCACATTATCTCAATTTTTCATTACTTATTTTGTATGGTTATCATGTACAAACTGCTGGATATGTCCATAATTCRGTGGGATTTTATTTAGGGCATGAAGAGCCAGATTCTCAAATAGTAAGAGTTCCTGAGGTGAAATGAAATATAACTAGCTATGGAATTCACACTGCAAAATAGAATGGATTGAGGATTAAAACCCACATCTCTCTTTTATGCTGTAAGAAACCGTGTCACAGTGGTTGGATGGTCAATGTAGTGYCTGCTAAGGTTTTTCCTCTAAAAGCAGATTACATCTTCTGTGAACTGTGAACAAAGGCACAGTGTGTACTCTGAAAAGCTCTGAACTGCCAGAAGTACTCACTGCAGAATCAAGGGCCTCTTGTTTATACTGAAGGTCAGGCTGGCACCTGCATGGTGAGATCCTCTGAGCTCAGGAAAAGGGGGAGCAGGAGAAGAAGTTTTAGGTTTGAGTTCCAGATAAGAGAATAGCAAAATATTTCACTTATAGGTCCATTTCCATATTGCAGTAGCCTTTCATTGGTAAGTACCCGGCAATATGCAAACCACACTGTGCAGGCTGACAATTTTATTCTGAAATATGCAGGAAACAGTGACCAGAAAACATCAGYTGTCTTAAAACAGGCAAATTTTCCTTAATAATGTTACGTGAAAGAAACTTAGGGTAAAAAAAACCTCAAACACACCACACTAAAAATCACCCAAAACCACCCCAGAAAATTAAAAGCATAAAATAAAACAATACAAATCAAAAAATGTATTATATTACGATATGATTTGTATGTGAATTATTCTTTCTATTACCATTTAGATTCTGTAAGGTAAAACTTAAAACAGTAGGAAAAACGTAGACATCGCAAAAAATGTTTCAGAAAGGTGAAACAATTAAAGGCATAATATTTAACCATTAAGGAAGTACATTAGATTTTTGTACAGGCTATTATTCAGGCATTAAATGGTCATCGATCTATATCAGTCAAAAGTATATTTCTAATTATGACTTCTAGTTTTACAAAACTTAAATGATCTTCATCTACTTCTTGAAGCCTTGAAATTCCCATTTATTAGAATAACCAATCAGCGCTCTCCTCCTCTAGAGAAGAATAGAATAATTAGGTTTAGGAGGGTCCTCCAAMGATCATGCAGTCCAACTCCCCTGCCTGGTGCCTTGATCCTGCCTGGCCAAGCCTGATATTACCCCCTCTCCTCTCATMTTGTTTAAAGCTCTGTAAATGAATCCCAGTAATTTGTGAGCAAGTTCTCTTCCCTCTTTGAGAAAGGTGAATCCCACCTGACACCAGCAGAGCTGATGCTTTGTAGACCTAAAARTTGTAGTGGTGACAGCAGCCGCAGGGCCATACTTTAACAGACTGCAAGGTTCCACCAGCCAAAATCTTTTCCAGGATCCCTGATACCTTTTTATTTCCTCTCATAACTCTGTCACCAGAGCAAATCCTTACTCTATTTCTATGTTTTCTTTGCAAAACAGAAATATCTTTGGGTAAAAAATTGTTCCACCCACTGCAGTAACATATATTTCACTCAGTGCTACAAGATTTTATGGGTTTTGTTATGTTAGCCTGTAGCAACTTGATCTGCATAAAATTTTCTAGCTTTATTAGTTCTTCTTCAGTCCACTTACTGGTTTTATTGGCCRGTTTCATGAGAAGTCTTGATTCGTATGTCTGGTGATTTAATCAGAAAATCTGGTGGATAAGAAGGTGAGGAAATCATCCACTGTACCTTTTATTTAGGGTAATATATGAAGCAAATTGTYTTAAGTTTCTTTCTACTCAGATAATAAGGGTTCTGGAGTAGAATTTGGAGTTTTCCGTTAATTTGGGCATACAATTAATTTTTAAAGTCAGAAATCTAGAAATCAAAGACAGTAATTCTTWACCTGTATTAATATTCTTTCTCCATACCATTAATTTCCATGAGCTTACTTTATAGATAGAAGATGCCTTGCAGACTTAAAGGATTCTACTATGTGACAAAAGTTTTCACATGGACTTCCAGGGAACCCACACATTGCATATGACTTTACTGAGTGGAAGTAATAATGATGTGTTGGACGAGATACTAATAACACATAGTGCCCAAGGGTGCTCATAATTACAGCACACACTAARATTATAGGTTGCCTCAGCATTTTGCTGTGATTTCTTGCAGGTATTTGCACTGAGTCTGGCTGGGATAATGATAATTTTTTCACAGGGCCCTGAGTCGTGCTGTGATTTAGATTTGTGGCAAGAACAGTGTTGGTAGCACACTGATGTTTTGGCTGTTGCTGAGCATCCTTTKCACAGGCTCTAGGCACTTCTGAACCAGCAGCTGTGTGGGTGTTTAGATGCTGSTCAAGGTCTTTGTTAGTAGACAATCACTGAATAATTCAAGTCGGAAGGAAACCCAAGAGGTAACCTTGCCCAGCCTCTGCACAAAGCAGAGCTGGATCAGGGATCAAACCAGGGCATTCAGGGCTTTGTTCAGATGATCCTTAAAACTTCCAAAGTTGGAGACTGTACAACCTCTCTGTCAACCTGCTTCTGTGCTTGATTGTGCTCAAAGGAAAAAGGGGGTTTTTGTGTCCAGATGGAATATRTTTTTCTCAGTTCATCATTGTCTCAGGTCCATGTGACACATTTCTTGTCTTGTCAACGGCCACCCCATAGGAGGCTTTTAGGTCCCTCTAAGCTGCCTCTCATCCAAGTTGAACAAGCTCAAATCCCACAGCCTCTTATTGTATGGCACATTCCTTATCCCCTAACCAGCCTGGTGGTCCTCCACTGAACTCACTGCAGTTTGCCAGTGTCTCTCTCATGGTGGAGAAGTCTGAACTGAGCACTGGTCTGTGCTAAGAAGAAAAAAATATTCATAAATGCCACAGGGTATACCATTTTCTCCTCTAAGTCACTGATAAAGATGTTAAACAGGATAGATTCCATTTCATATCTTGAAGAAGCTCCATGTATTGCCAGCCTTGAGCCAAAACAAGAATCACCAAGCCTTGTCCTTTGAGACTGACTAAAGGGTCCAACTTGTTTCTCATCCACCTGGAAGATCATCTATCCAGACCACAATGAGCCAGGCTGCTCACAGTCAGGATGCTCTRAGAGACCACATGAAAAACCACTTCAGCAAAGCCAGACAACAACCACTGCCCTCCCCTCATGCACAACTCTTGTTATTTCATCTTAGAAAGCAAAAAGGTGAATCCAGCATCCTCTGTCCTTGAAGAAAATAGCACAAACCAAAAAAAAAAAAAAAAAAAAAATTCTTTTGAGATATTCTCATGACTTTCCCTGCTTCCAGCTCTCACGACTGTATTATTCAATTGAAAGTAAATATCAGGAATTCACTTCTTTATTGGCTGTGTAATGCCTTGCAACAAAAAGTAGTTTGGCTACAGCTGGCTAAGGCGAGATATAGCTTAAACTTGTAAAAACAAGTTACTTAGTCAAATATTCCTTACTTTTTAAGCAAGATATGAAGCTCCAGTGTCAATACCAGATTACTAATAATTGGAAATCATATGTGATACACAGCAGTGAGTTTGGAATATGCTTTTGCATTATGTATTGTATTACATATGTATTATGTTTGCCATAATAAGCCCTGGGAAATWAGTACTTCACTGAGATTTTCTGCAGCTTTAACCTTTTAAGAGATAAAGTTGCTATGTAATTACTAAAAGCAAAAAAGTCCTGTGYTAAATTCTTTTTGAAGTAATTTTTGCCTCTGAAGAAAAAGTGAAGTAATAAATTGATTTTTTCTTCTTCAAAGTCAGACAATATATGGAAAGATTTTTCTAGTATTATTCATTTGCTCAAAGACTTTTTATGCAAATTGTGTCAGAAGTTAACATTATTTTCTTTTTCAACATGAAAACTATCAGGTTAAAATCTTTCCTGATACCTATTTCCCTTCATGCAGCATTTGTCCTTGAGTAACTAATGAAGGAAATTATGAGGACTTTTCAATGTAGTAAAAGGCTTCAAACTAAGTGTTTGTCTTGTTGCATCTTCTTGAACTTGAAGCTGACTGAAAAGGTTTCATCATTGCAATCAAGGTTCTTTGGTAATTTTAATTGTAGGAAAGACAATATGCAGTGCATGTGCCTGCCTCAAAGCTGCCTAAGAAGCAGCCTAAGCCACTGCCTACATCTGAAACACTTCATTTTACGTGTTACATTACAAGATATTACTCGATGTATTGAAGTCTTCACTCCAACATTTCATCTATTTTGTTTCATTATATATTACATTTAAATGGTTTCTTTTTTTATTCTGCATTTACAAAAGACATTGAGGGTAGGTGATTTTGTAGAATTTCTTGAAACTCAGCAACTATTTTATTAGTTGATTTAACCAGAAAACACCCCTAGGCTTTGGCAATATTTAGGTTTCAGCCCACATTACATTTATTGAAGCTTAAATCTTGTTTCCATCACTGAAGTCATCAGCTATTGCAGATTGTTTGAGTTTTTGATAGGGGTGGATGATGASTCATCAACTGCACTATCAAATATCTATTTCCCCAACCATTTAGACATTACAAACTTTTATTTTTCTACTTCAGGATGTMAGCCATAATCTGTCCATTGGGGACGATTTAAACCATGTCTTTGCTGCTTGCTTCAGGTTCTTTTGTGCCACTTTACCTGCCCTGCAAACCAATAGACATTTGTATTTAGGATGTTTTTAGCTCTGCATTCCCACTACCAGAGTTCTGAGTTCAGTGTTGTGCTGATACACGGCCTCRGAACCACAGCTGCATCATATCTACACAGGAAACGTGCAGGTGTAGCAGGTTTGACTCCCATTGTATTAAACTCAATTCCAATATATTCTATGGTTTGGTTTTTATTCTCACTGCAAACATTAGCTTCAATATCCAAACTTCCAGCCACAGCCAAATGATTTTTTTTTTTTTTTTTTAAGCTATATTCACTTTTCTAAGTGCATTGTTCTGGGTGGGTTTTGTTTTTTTGTTTTTTTGGTTTTTTTGGTTTTTTTTTGGGGGGGTTTTTTTTTTTTTTTTGAGATTTAGGTACTCTTCTGAAAGAGAACACAAGATGAATTTGAAAAGCCCAAATTAAAAAGATTTTAAAAAAGCCACAAACCTGCTTTTGTGTAAACAAGGTAACTGAAAATCCAAAGCATTTTTATATACTAAAAATAATAAACCAGATGCATTTACAYGCCACCCTATAATCAAGTCAGGAATATTTTTTTCCACATAATATGACCTGCAACATTATTTTGACATTCCCTACCCTGCTTTGTTTAGTTTTTTTTTTAGCAAAAGCAGAATCTATATATAAAATTCTGTAATATTTATTATTTCCTCTTCGTTGAAGATGGTTCAAATATGTTCTTATATATCTAAGAATAATAATATTTAAACAAAGCCCCAACAAACAGCAGTGCTTTACTGTAGTGCATTTTAAAATGGACTACACTAACTGGCATTTCAAATTTTCAATAAAGGAAAAACAATATAGTAACATTCTTTGTTCATTTGMTAGAAACTGATGTTATTCTAAGATRYTTARGGGACAAGCAGCTATAGTAGCTTATCTTTCTTGTGATAGAAGAAAAAAATCTTCAGAATAAAAATGATTTACCAATATTGCTGTACTATAAAAATGGAATATAACATATATCAGGACCACAGACAGAATGAATGAAGGAAAGCAGCAAAAATAAATGAAGAGGCTGAGTGGGATTYATTCTTGGAACAAATAAGTGGGATACATAGTCTTCAGGCAGAGCATGAAAMGATTTGAGCAATCATTTCATGTAAGAGGAGTGAGAAAGAGATGGGGGGAGGTATGATTTCACTATAAACACATTTGTTTCTACTAAGCAGTATCCACACAATTGAAAGAACAAAACTAAGKGAAGAAAACCTGAAACCAGAGCACTGAGCCTAAAAAATAAGCTGTGTAATGGGAATTAGGCTATTGATCAACATCCTTTTTCTTTTGTAAACTAATATGTTTTAATCAATATTGGTAAAATATTTTGTTTTGCTTCTGCAAACTTACCTGACTTTTGTCTTTTGTTTTCATAACMAATTTTAGCCCCAGTATTCAAAAGTCAGGAGGCTATTTATCCAAACAATAATTAAATCTTAATTCAGAAWGATTTAACACACACCAAAATCTTTCATTCAGTCATAGCAGGCAATTTCTTTTCAATAAAGGGATGGAAAAAAAAATTCAATTTATGTAATTCTTTATCTGCATAGTTTGCTTTGTTTCACAAGGTGAGGAATGTGTGGTATTCCTGCAGTTCTCTTACTGTAGAACCAACACTAAATTATGCTCATGGTATTAGGAAATTTTTCATATGGGTAATTAACACATGACTCACAGAAGTCCTTGGACACTGGCTGCCTTCCATATCAAAAGTTAAAAGCATAGAAGTAACTAACAGCTGATGATATGCAGTCACTGGGCCAATGGAAAATTAAGATTTACTGCTGGTGAGAATATGATATTGAAGGAAGAAAAAGAATGGAAAGTGTTGCTGAATTCTTTGGGGGAAAAGTGYATGTCTGTATTTCTCTTATCTAAGTGATTAATAGAAATAAATTATAGCATTAAATGAAAGATATATATTAAGGAAATTACCTTTCAAGTTGACTAGATTTTGCTTCTACATAAAATGGAAACAAAAACACCCCAAAGCCAAAAAGCCCCAAAAAAACAGATTTTCACTGAAATTTAGGAAATTTAGATTTTCTTTCCCAACAGTTTTCCTAAAATCAAGTTTTAAGGTGTTCTCTGTATAGGAAGAATACAAAGGCATCCATTTCTACAGAGGAAGAATTATGTTTATTTCAGTGACTTGGAGAGTGAAAAATAGTTATGGACTGGGTTAACAAATTGCCATATATTAAGGCATAATATTGCAGATAAAAAAAGTGTGTCTTTAATATTTAGGGTGGGCACTTACTCCAACACTTGCTCTTTCACAGTAATCTGAAAAAAATGAGGGAGATTAGTTACTCTCCTTATTTCAGAAGTTCTGGTTTTTTTTTTTCCTTTCCTTTTTTTTTGCTTGCTAGTATTTATAAAAAGCTTTACAGATATCCGTAAAGAAAAAAAGAAACATTCTGAGTGACAATACCTAAATACAGAAAATTGCAAATACTTGAAGTAAATTACTAAACATCCTCAGGGAAGATAAAGTTTTTTTTTATGTGAATATCTACTGAGGGTAAGGGGAGGAGACAGTGTCTTATCCTTCTACTTAAAGGTCTACATTTAAAGTATTGTTTAATTGTATCAAAGAATGACCTATTGCTGCACACAAAAATATTCCAACCTGAATAAAACCAACCTATTGCTGCACACACAACCATCCCAACCTGATTAAAACAGTCCTTTAAGATGCCTTATTGAAGCAATGGAGATTCACCCCATTCCCACTCCATGACCTTCAAGGAGCTTGAAGTCTTCAGGCATTTTTCTACATGAAGTAATCAAGATAAATCTGCCTGCTGCTTGTAGAATTTCAGTTTGTCAAATAAAAATCTGGAAAAGGAGAACCAGAATGAATTATCCCATGTGCTCCATACTTTTCTTAGAGGAAATATTCATAACAACACTGAGCTCTAAGTGGAAGGTTGACTTTTGAATGGTTAAGCACACATTCGGACAGGGAAATGTTCCTTATATACACTCTAATGTTAGCAAAACACTTCTGATAAATCTTCTGAGAAGCTGAAAACAATTCCCGCTGAAACTCTGGAAATTGTGCCTCTTCATCACCACTGAAGTGTTGCCTTCTGGAAGGGCTGAGTAATTAAGGAACTGCTTGCCAGTTCAGCACGGTGTGGCAGCAGCTGTCTGCTCGCTCAGGTGAGAGAATTGAATTCTGGAGAGCTCTTGATTCACTTTTCTGGCTCATTGTTAAAAGGGAAGGTCTGTGCTTCATGATCCTCCCTTGGTTTTCCATCACTATCCTATACAAAGCTTCATCCCAGAGAGTTCTGTTCATCTTTTCCTTCTTCTCTACAGACATTAGGTTGTTGGGATATTACAAAGTTTCAAATTAAAGGAGTTAAAAGGGATCAGAGCAAGCCACTGGTAATCTTCGGATAGATWAGAAACAAAATAGGTATTTTAGACCCTGTTTCTGGCCTTATTTTACTAAACTAAATACRATMTTTTCTTACTGCCCAATATCTAAGYAAGCAAAAGAAAGAAAACACGGAAAGCGAGGGCAGTGAGGCATAAGTCTGTATGAAAGAGAATGTATTCAGTTGCTAGCAGCAAGACATTTCATTTCAGCTTGGCAGGAGATTTTTAGCATGCAGAAAACATGAATTTAAAAGCTWGTTTCTGACTGGGGAGAGAATTTTATTGAAATTTGAACCCTTGCAGACATTTATAAACTCAGATATTAGAACTGAAAAAAGCGTGTTACTATGAAATTGCCTGCAGGACTTTGAAGTCAAGTACCCGGTTTCATACCTTTCTCTGTGTTATTTTGATTTTCTCTTTTGTTTTGTCACACTCTCTTATTCTGTCCTTTCTCTTTTACTCTGTTTATCCTGGTAGAACGTATTTGCAATCACTTTGATTTCAGTCACAGATCCTTACATTTCCACTGAAAGAAGTTAGTGTCATCACTAGAGGTGATACTGAGAGGATTTTAAAAAAAATAAATAAAGGCATGAATTTTGCATTTTGGTTATACTCTGGCAGTGTTCCCATGTTGTTATGTCACCTTGTGGCACTGGAAGCCTCAAGCAGCACATGTTCTTTGTCATAGTATGAATTGTACATTTCCATAACACATTTATATATTCTACATTTACCTCCAAACTRCTGTTTCATGAATTGCATTGTTGGTGATGTAATGTTTAAAACAATTTTTTCCTCTAGTATCCAAAAYATATCCCTGTATGTGAACAAAGAAGTACATCTTCAATGCCAGTGTAGAATATATTCAATTTTTCTTGATATCCACGGTATGACCACTGTCTAAAATGATTTCCAGTCAGAACAAAAAGGTGACTGAAGAGCAAATTTGTTTTTTATTTTTAATTTTTACATTTGAATCAACCACTGTGTTTTGTCCTGTTCAGTTTTGGTATCTTCATGAAAAACCCTTTTCTTTATCAATAAACCATAGCTTGAATTTTTATCTGGAAAAAAGGAGATTGCAGGTCACATAAACTTTATCCTAGAGAATGGTAGAGCTTTCCCACTTGTGTTTGCTTGCAGACTGCTGTGTTTGCCTTTTTTCCTTTCCTCTTTTCGATGGTTGTTGTTAAGTGGAAGCAGCTTTTTCCTACTAATTTGCTAAATATTGTGGATATTAATGTTGACCATGATCACTTAGCAAAAGGGCTGGTAATTAAACTTTAAAAGCCATTCCCAAAGCATCATTCTCATCATTAAAAGTTTCCCAGGAAAACATCTTTCTATATCTTATTGCTTTTACATTGCTTGCCCAAAGAAGCATAAAATGACTGCATGAAATGTCTTGTAAAAAACTAGCAATTTTCCTCTTCCATCTGCTTCCKTCCTCGTTATATGTTGGTTCTTTTATTTCTGCCTTTTCCCTCTATATTCATATTTTCCCTCCCATCATCTATTCTAAAAAAGAAAAAGAACAGGACAGAGAGGAATGAAGTTGTCAGAAGCAAATGGATTTTGTGAAATAGCTGTTTTACAGTTCAGCAATGTTAAACAGAGACTGACTGTGTTGTACAGGAAAATTTAAGAACATCATTAATCCAAAATAGCTGGTTTTGACTAAAGGGTATTGTATAATAATGTTCAGTACCTAAAATCCATTTGGTTTCATTCTTTTTCTTTCTACTTTCATCACTCCAGTACAATAATATTTCTCAGTTATCACAACTTTTCCATTGAAAACTTTCTTCATGGTTCAGAGACATCCAGCTAAGGGTCAAGAAAATTTTTGAAAACATCCTGAAAGAGTCAGTTCAAAAACCATTTTGAAACAATAGGATGGAAACTATTGTGGTAATAAAGGTAAAGGACATTTAAGAAAGGTTTTCCTTGAGTGAGTGAGTTCAGCACTGCACATTTTTATGAGTATTTAAAGTGGAAAAAACTTAATTTTTTTCACTGCTGCCTGCAGGAGAGGTGATAACTTGACAAATAACTCTGAAGCCCTTTTTTGTGTCAGGAGAACTTGGTGTATTTGTGGGTATGATAATGCAATAAYAACTATTTAAAATAAATAAATAAAKAAATAAATATAACATRAATACACTTRCAGGTTAAAATCTGACAAATAGAAATGCAAGGAAGGAGATCACATTGTAGGAACCAGGTTTTTCACATCCTAACACTGATAAAATTCACCATCCCTGCATTCCCCTTTCACCCCCACTCCATCATTATAGGGAGCAGTAGCCCCTCCAAACAGGATTAACAGGACTTTTGATCTCATTGAGTRAAATGTTGCTTTCAAAGGCACACCTTAAAGCAAATCTCCCAGTCTCCTTGTCCTCAGGCACATAGAAAWCAAATTTTTTATAGATATCCATGCAGGCTTAGCAGTCAGAAAGCCAGTCAGGGACCAAACATGCTTCAATCAAGTCAGCCTTTGTCAGGAAAATAAATTAAGGAGAAAAGTAAATTGAAAAAAACCAAAACAAAATGAAAATAAAACAAAAAAAACCCTAATGAGCAATCCCACAAAAATTATAGCTTTTTTGTTATCCAGCACTGTAGTACAGGTGCAAGAACTGAAATCTTCTACCAGATTCAGACCAGAAGCTTTTTTTGTGTCAACTAGATTAACTATTGGGTCAAACACTGCAAGGGGGAGAGGCAGGGAACAAGAGCTGCACGTACACACTGATGTGAGAACTTCATGGGACCCAAAGGTTTATCATGAAGTTTGGATTTTTGAAAAATGCATATCATCATCCAAGAAAAATGCTTATCAACACCAAGAAAAATACGTAGTAATTTTGACATATTATACCACTGCAGGGAGGGGAAAACTTAAATAAAGTCTTCATAAAGAAGGAAAAATATTAGSCAAAAGTTTAAGGTAGATTAGGAGAGTTTTAGGTATGATTTTGCTTAAAAATATTTGGTATAGATGTTTATATAAATTGCATTCTAAAACTGGCAAAAATCTATGCTTGACATTTTAACTGGTTTGTTCCTTTCTTCTTCTAGCTTTGGATCCACTTAGTGTTTTGGAAATTAGTAAAAGCATAGTTATGAGTTAAGATTTATTTTTAAGGGTTTCTTTTTTTTCCATTCTAAACAATAATTTTTAAAAATATTATGATTTAGTTAACTAAGATTGAGCCCTTATTCTTGTCTATGAATACCACTGCAGCAAATTAACTGAAGAAAAAGCTTCTTTAAGAAAACTCAAAACCCAGCAATTTGTGGTGCATCAGTTTTTACACCAAAGAAGTTGATAGAAGAATTCTTTTTTCAATAAGTGGTTTGGGAATAATTCAGCTATTCAATTTCAAAGTGTCTTTTTAAGATGTTTTACCAGCTCATGAAAGGCWGATAAAATAGTGTGGAAAGGATTCCTCTGATGACTTTTGATGAATGCTTGTTTTCATACCTATTAACTGAGCCATAACTGGTAACTCGTTCTCTTGCACCATCATTGCTGGGGSCTTACAGGAGCCTGTACTCTATATTTATACCTACCACTGAATTAATTACAAACAATTCCCATTCCAAAATTCCTCTTAAACCAGCAGAAGAATATTTATTCCTTGATCATCATGTTAATTGAGTTGTCCTTTGTGTAATTTCACCCTGTAAATATCAGTTTGGAATCAATTCCTTTGATTCTGTTTTGAAAGATTTCAGGAGTAGGGAAACACACACTTAGTGCCACTTAGTTCTAAGCAACGATGTCACAACCTGTGTGGGAACCAATTATAGCTAATTACAGTTTGACTAACCTTCTGTGTCATTAAAATTCTTGAAGAGTCTCCCCAGCTCCTGCTCTATGCTAATTCTTGTTCTAAAAATGTGTCTGGTTTGAGTTTGGTTTGGGGGGGGATCTTGGTTTTTTGTGTTTTTTTTGTTTTTTTT
>NW_026623385.1:1617118-1682854 GCF_030028575.1 Malurus melanocephalus | reverse complement strand
CATGTCATCATGATAAGGCCATAATAAAACAATTAATGATAGCAAGTTATTTAATCTTAATTATGAATATTTGAATTTCCTCAAAAACTAGACAGACACATATAAAATTAAAATATTAGGTTTATGATACAGAATATTTGCACAAACCTATAGTATAAAAATCAGTTTACTCAGAGGACTGTTGTGGGTTAAAATTCTTCTCCTTTTTTTCCCTTTCTTTGGGAATTTTTTCTTTCCCATTTGTTGCTGGGATACATTAATTGCCAGGTCGTCTTTTTAATGGCTGGGTGATTAACAAAGACAATGATACCTATGCCCCACATTAACAGTCTTGTCAAGCGCTCGCTCGGAGAGGGTGTTTTTGTGTGGTGGGGGGGAATTTGGGGGAGCTGTTTTTTTGCTGCTTCGCTGGGAGAAGGTAGTTCTCACTGGCTGCTACGGGGAAAGCTGGCCTGCCCTTTTCTGCGGAGACCAGCACCCCCTGCTCATTGAGTTCCTGCTTGCTGCACCATGGTTTTCTCTCCTATGCCTTGCCGGGGATCCCAGCTTCAGGGGTGAGCTCTGCTCCACCCCGTCTCACAGCCGCGGGATTTCTGCTCGTCTCTTTGCTGTCCTGGGTTTCTTGCTGTCCAGAGGAGTGCGGCGTTTTCCGCTGTGAGTTTTGCAGAGAAACTTTTCTCCATCCTCCTCTGCCATTTTTGTGTCAATCATTGGCGCCGCGGGAGATCTGAGCCAGCCGGGACCCCGCACCACAGCGCCCCCTGCAGCTGCCGGAGAATCGTCGCACCCGCCCTGCCCAGCCGGGAGCCAACAGCGCCCCTGCCGACTGGGACTGTAACTGCACCAAAGGGAAGGCTGTGTCTCTGTAAGGCTGTCACTGGGTTTGGGACTGCGCTGTGTTGTTGCTATTGTTATTGTTACTTGTTTCACCTTGTTATATATATATATATCTATATTAGTAAAAACTGTTATTCCCTTTTACCCATATTCTTGCCTGAAAGCCCGTAATTTTTTTTCAAAGCTATAATAATTCGGAGGAAGGGGGGGGTCATATCCACCACTCCAAGGGGGGTCCCTGCCTTCATTAGCAAACACCTGTCTTTCAAACCAAGACAAGGACAAAGAAGGGTAAAGAAATATGAAACATTTTTTGTGTTGGATGAATCTTATTGAATCTTATCRAATCTTATTGAATATTAGCTGGAAAATCAGCTCTGCTCACATTTCTTATGAACAGATATTTATCTTTTTCTTCTAACTGCAGAGGGAGTCCAGATGACCAAAAACTGTAGATTAAACATTTATAGATTTATATTTGAAGTATCTATGAATATCATAAATTTGGTCTTATTAAAAGCATTGTCTATAATTACTTAACTAATAAAAGAAAGGCTTTTAAAAGGAAGACAAAGGGCATCTTCTCCTGCTCAGTGATGAAAGCTGTTGATCCCAAGGASACAAAACTGATTAAAGCCTTTTTTGCTTCCAGGTTCATTGTCATCAGACTCTTTAAACAATACATTACAATGACAAAGACTGAGATTTTTCTTTCAATAGAAATAGAGTGCATTAAAGAGTAGGCAAGAAGGATGTTTTCAAGTTGGCTGGGTGTGATGAAATTCACTATATCATWGTCTGAGGATTGGCTGGAGTAATCCCAGAACCATTTGCACTTGTCTTTGAGAGCTTATAGAAAACAGGCAAAGCCAGAAGTGTAAAGTYAGTACTTACTTTCAAAGAGAGAGGGTAATAAAAGAGAAAAAAGGAAAAAAAGGGAAATTGCTGTCCACTCAGCTTTATTTCTATTAGCAGAAAAATGTTGGAACAATCCAAGTACTTTAAAACAACTGGAAGATAGCCAGGAGATCAATATAGTCCAGTATGGCCTCACCATGATCTAGGCTTGTGATTTTACAGCAGGAAAATGGGCCTTGGGGTCTCAGAGAATTTGTGAATACTTTGGCATTGCTAAAACCATTGTCTGAGGAAAGATGGTCAAGACAGAATGTCTGCTGAATGCCCAGCTGATTGGAAAATTATCATTAAAGAATTATTCTTTTTTCCCTATAAAATAAAAATCTGAGAACAGTTTTGTACTGATTCTGGTTTTAATTTGTATTTTTACTTTTTTGTAATTTTGATAARAAGTGAAGACTGGGCATGAAATTTGCAATTTGACAACAGGCTGGGAGTATTTACAAGCACAACAGAGGCCAGGCATAGAATCTGCCATGATCACAGCCAATTGAAGAAACAATTTGGAGAGCGAAAATGCACTTCAATAGGGACAAATGACAAGCTCTGCACTCGGCAGAAATAATCAACTGCCATAAATACARCACAAGAAACAGATGATTAGACATCATTGGTACTGAAAAGAACCCAGGCATTTAATGGGTCAGGAACTGAACGTGAATCAAGTGTCACATAATTGCCATAAAGAGAAACACATTCTGGAGTACATAGACTGGACTGATGTCCATGAGGTTGGTGACATTCTGTTGGATTCTATTCAGCATCAGTTTGATCTCTGCCAAGAGGAATTTGCCAGRGTTCAAGAAGGATGTAACCCAGACGAACGGGGCTCATCAAGGAAAAATGTACATTATTACATGTGACTGAAGAACTGACTTAGGAAGACAAAATAAAAAGGGGACAGAGAGAAGATGCACTAACAATTAAATGCATTATAAAAGTGTTGTAAAAATAGAGTAGAAAGAAAATCTTTCCTCAGTAAAGATCAGGTAGATCCTTTTGGGCAGATCAGCCTGTGTGGGCAGCACATCTAGAGCTACTTTGTTTACGTTGCCAGTGCAAGCTTTCCACAGTACTAAAACATGGGAATGTATTTTGGGGAAAGTTATAGAAATTCCTCTCATCAAAGCTGAAGAAGTAATGTTCAAGAATGGTAGAATTATAATTGAGCTTGCCTTGTAATTATAGGTGATTCCTTATGTTGAAGTTTCCTTTCATTTCGGTTATGAGGCTTGCAAAAGAATCTCAATTTATTTCTCTGCTTGCTTTCTGCTGATCCAAGGGCATATCTTCTTCTCCTCAGCATTTATTTTTGTGGSTAATTTGGAGAACTCTTTGTGATACATGCAGAAGAATTTTTTTTATAGATATTTGTCCCTTTTATTCAAGAGCTATATAGCTAAGAAAATATTTTTAACAGTTTTAGGAAAATGATGAAGGAAAGAAATTTATATATATTACACATGGTATTTTTAAAATGTCTTTTCAGAGTCTACATTGGAAAAGTTTGAAAGTGACTGTGCTATATTKTAAATACATGCCTTTAAGTATTTTAGTGTTTTGACTTAATGATTTGATTMATTGGTTACAATTGATGAATAATAGAATGGTACTGTTAGAAACTTACCATGAATTTCAGATTTACATAGTGACAATATCTCATTATATTTGGCCTCATAATGTTTAATAAAYGTCTACTTTTGATGTCAGATTTCCACATGCAGATTTTTTAAATTCATCTGTAAAATTCTGTAACCAGCTCTGCAGGTAACTCAAATTCCTGTAAAAGGAAATATATCCAGTTATAAAAGACTTTTTTTATGGAAGCCTGGAATATACCTCCTTCATTAAGAAAGGAAAGATAAAATTTTTAAAAAAAAAAAAACAAAAAAAAACCAAACAACCAACCAAAAAAAAAGAAAAAAACCCAAAAACTGTGTTACTGGCAAAAAAAAAAAAAAAAAACAACCAAAAAAAAAGAAAAAAACCCAAAAACTGTGTTACTGGCAATAATTCTTTTGATGTACAGATTTAATAAAGACGCAGAAGAATATAAACAAAAGAAAGAGGTATGTAGCAAAGTCATCTATGACTGCAACTGATCTGAAGTGTTCTTTGCAACTCTCAGCAACACTGTATAACAATTCCCAAGGCTTAATGAGCATCTTTCACTGTTAAACTACAACAGCTGGCAGAAAGGTGCACAAAGCCATCATTCTTTATAAATGGAAAAATAGTGTGAAAAGGAAGGCCWGAAGAGACAGAAATCGGCAGCAAGRCAAATMTATGATTCCTTAAAGYATCCTTTAAAATTGYACATWTAAAATAAATGTTTTTCCTATAAGCATTTCACTTTCAGTTGCCTCACTTCATAATCTTGCAAGCTCACGTTCAGCCACTGAGCAAGTGCTAATTGTAATCTGGAAGTGTGTTATAAATATGCAACAGTCCTCTCTCTGAAGGACTGGGGATAAACACTATGTTGTTGTTTCTTCTGAAAATGAATAAAAACCGTTTTTCTTAATATTTGATTTAGGAATTTATGGGAATATTTTTAGTTGTTTGCTTTACAAAGGTCTGTTTGAGAATGCTATTTTAGTTTGCCTATGATAGATTTCAATATAGTTTCAAAATGGCAAGCAGAAATAATTTGTATGTTTAGCAAAGTGAAAAAAAAGAAGGCATTCTGTCAGCAAACTCAAGGCAATAATTCAGTTGTCTCTATGCTTGAATGGTACAAAGTTTAACTAGAGATGTGACCAGTTGAGTTCCAACTTCCTTGAAGAGCTCTGACCCATCAAATCAGACTTGATGGGTCAGTGCTGAACAGGCACTGCTTGTCTCTGCCTCGTGCAGCTATTAAAGAAAGAAAACAACTGCCTCGACAGGGCTCCTTCCAAATGAAATCCTTGCAGATTGTACAGTGGTGAGATGAGCACGTTTCCCCACTGCTTCACAGAATCTGAAATGATTGCAGTTAGTCCAAGTCGTGTCTGCGGGGGTATTTTTTAGAGAGTATTTTAAAATCAAAACCTGTGCCTACTGGGTGACTTATAAAAAGAAAAATCCATTTCAAAGAAGGGGCAAACTGCTGTGTGTTCCCCACAGGCTAATTCTTCAAATGGGCTTTTGAAATTCTTTTGCATTTGAAATGAATGACAGTCATTCACCTGTTTGTTTAGTCTGAGTTTCACATTTAGAGAAGTGGATAAGTGCCGTTTGAATAAAGTGTTCCAAAAAGTGCCCTTAAAGAGCCTCCAAGGATGTAAAATCTTTCAAATCAGATTTGGGGCATGAGTCCCTACTTGCAGAATATTATAGTTTATGCAGTGAAYGTGTCAGGCCAATTCTCAGCACAAAGCTGGCTCCTCTTTTCCTGGAGTGACTACAACAGCCCAGATGTTTATGTACCCAATAATTTAACACATGCATTGTGACACATGTTAACACGCTGCAACAACAAGATATAGTTTGGTTTTCTCCCTACAAAACACATTGGAAAGGGAGCCTATTTATTTTTACTTTGCATGTGGAGTTATGGATGGGATGAAAATTTATCCCGAATGTTGATAACTGCTTGAATTGGAATTGGAATTAGAATATGAATTTGATCTCCTAACTGTGAAAAAGAAATGAAAAAAAAAAAAGTGAGAAAATTTCTGGTTTGAATCATGAGAAGGGCATTCAGATTATATCCAAGGAACATTGAAGTGTTCACTACTAGAAATGTACACTACAGATGCCTCAAAGGGATTTTTAATACAAGACCTTTCTAAAGTATTTAGCTGAGTTTGAATTCTGAGCTGAACATATGTTTTGCTTTATCTCATCTTTTGGCTGCTATTTGCAATAGCCACGAATAAATGTATTATAGTGGAAATGTCTTTGAAACAGATTTTCCACTGGTCAAATATCTCATCACTCAGAAGTTGCATTATACTGAAKTTTTTGTAGACTTTATCATAAGTCTCTGCATTTACCTATAAGTAAGAAGAAATTGTGTTGATAAAGTGATGTGACTTCTTAAAATTACTGATTAAAAGATATCATGATCATGTAACATTCTGTTTTTTAATATTTATGGTTATTTAAACATAATAATTCATGTAACAATGGTCTCTGGAGTGTGATTAGGACAAGTTTTGAGAGCTAAAATTATATTTTTCCTGAAACAGCAGCAAAATAATTTAAGTGTTATATCACCAGTAATTTGATTTGMTGTTCATTATAATAACAGTAATAATAACAAATTCAATTGCTATTAATGGAAATGTCATATGCAGTTTCATAGAGGTTTTATTGTAATTCAGTATTAATCAGTATATCATTAAAATAAAGTGTTATCATCTAATTTGTGTTTATTCAAGCATAAAGGAAAAAAAATGTATTATGATGTACTGTACCATTATACAATCTGTTGTTTTAATGAAAAACAAATTTGCTATATACTTATGCATTTTYTTTTACATTATACTGGAGAAACAGTGTACAAAAATGTTCTAATTTACATCACAYATACCCAACATTATTGCAGTGGCAAGGTTAAAATTTGTCAGTTCTTTCCTATTAAGCCATCTCTTCCAAATCTTCAAGGTTAAAGCATGTTGAAATAGCTCTCAGGACTGTGGTGCATCCCATCCATAATAAAAGGGTATTTTTATTTGAACAAGATATCTTTATTAACACAGATAGTGGACATAATACAGGTTGATACAGCAGCTTCTAACCTGCATGAAAGGTAGATTTCTCCACTTCCATAATTAAAAATGTAAGTTGTTCTTACCCATATTTTACATTCTCAGCCATAGTTACATAGAAGGACTTTAAAACTGAGAAAAAAAAACCAAAACAAACAACAACAACAAAAAAAACCAACACAACAAACCTTGAATTTCACTGACTTTTGTCATTTTCATTAAGTAATCATTGTGCGTTCATGGTGAACCATTTAGGGGGAAAAAAATCACAAGGTAATTTCAAATGTATAAGTTATATACTTCATTCATCCATTGAAGGTTGGATCTAAGTGCAACTGTTGTATTCCCATAGTTCTTCCCTGTGTCAGGGTGGTGAGGCCCTAGGCCAGATTGCCCAGAGAAGCTTCCCCATCCCTGGAAGTGTTCAAGGCCAGGTTGGATGGGGCTCTGAGCAACCTRGTGTAGGAGAAGGTGTACCTGCCCACRGTAGGAATAAAATTACCTTTATGGTCCCTTTTATCCTGAACCATTCCTTGATTCTATGAAATTACCTCTAAAAAATTATATCACTCAAGAATATGTAGCCTTCCAAATTATTCTGGGTTTTCAAAGAGCCTGACCTCTGAAGCACATCCAGAATTTGAGTTATGATATTCCTGTCACTGTAAGGTCTGGGTAGAGCTGGGATCTTGAAATGGACCAGAARGAAATCGAAATAAACACAAACAGASATCTAAAGCTAGCAAAAGAAAATAGYAAAGGAAGAGATATGTCAAAAAAAGCCAACAAAAAAGCACATTGGTACATTATGACTTTTGTCTCTGTTATGTTCTCCCAGCCACAGTCACAGAAAAGCTTTTACTTAATAGCACTTTTTCCTGCTTATTTAAGATKCAAAAGCAGCTCTTGACAAAGAGGTGGGTCTCACGTCTCTTTCTAAATGATTCTAATCCYATCTACAAGCCAAAAAAGCTTCAATGCTTGCCTGAAAACTTATTCACTTTGAAAATTATTGATGAAATATTGCTTCAGATCAGCCAGAAACCAAGATTCTTGCATGGATGGTGAAAATCCTGTGCCTGAGACTYTTCGAGCTATAAATCCATTTCAGGAGTGTTAAGTTTGCCAGATTTTTGTGAAAGGAGAAGGCATCCCCTGAATAATCATTCAGTGGGAGTGAGCATAAAAGATGACATCTTAAATTTAGTTTTCAGGGGACCTCTGAAGGTTATTTTCTCCTACCTTCTTCTCAAAGCCGGATCTGATATAAACTGAGAGCAGGGTACTCTAGGTCATCTTGTCCAGCTGAATTCTGACTGTTCAGTGACAGAGACCCCACAGTATTTCTGGGCACCCTGTCCCTCACAGAGAAAAAAATGTATTCTCATATCTGAATTTTCCCACATTCAGCTTGTTCCTCTCTGCTCTTAGGAGCCTGTGTGAACATCTGGAGYCACAAAAGCACAGAATAATTTACAGTGGAAAAGTTCTCTGAGATCATYGAGTCCAACCTTTGGTCACCACCTGTCAAGTAGACCAGAGCATAAGTTCCATGTCCAGTCACTTCTTGACCAACCCCAGGGATGGTGACTCTACCACATGCCTGATATCTCCCATGTCAAACAACYCCTCCTATGAAGAAATTCTTCCTCATTCCAACCTGAACCTCCTCTGGTGCAGTTTGAGGCCGTGTCCTCTTGTCCTGTTATAAATTACCTGGGAGAAGAGACCAATCCCCAYGTGGCTGMACYTTCYTTYCAGGGAGTWGTAGAGARTGATAARGTCCCCCTGAGTGCCCTTTTCTCCAGTGCTAACAGCCCCAGCTCCCTCAGCACTCATCAGAGGACTTACTCTCTAAAATTTCATTTTTCTGAATGTTTCTGACTTCATCTTTGCTGTAACAACCCACAACCCACCAGGGAGCAAAGGCAACATTAAGGTACCTSTACGCCATCTTTTCCTTGATCTGAGCAAGTCCAGCTGTCCCTTATAGCATGGATAGCACTTCATTCTCCCGGCTCTGCCACTAGGCAGAGGCACCAGGGAGCCTGGGAGCAAACCCCGACTCTGAAGGGAAAGGAAAAGAAGACATCTTGAACTTTTTGGTTCCTTCATTCTTCAGTGCACACATTTGCTGCCAACAGACCCAAAGAAATATCTTCTCTGTCACCAGTACCACAGAATCATAGAATGGTTTGAGTTGGAAGAGACCTTGAAGGTCATCTCATTCAAAGCCCCTCAACCATGGGCAGGAACACCTTCCTCTAGACCAGGGTGCTCAGAGCCCCATCCAGCCAGGCCTTGAACGCTTCCAGGGATGGGGCAGCCACAATTTCCCTGGACAACCTGTGCCAGGGCATCACCCTCTCATGGTAAAGAATTTCTTTTTAATCTCWAAGCTAAACCTATCCACTTTCAGATTGAAGCCGTTCCACCATGTACTGTCACTCCAGACCTTTGTAAATTGTCTCTCTCCATATTTCCTGTGGGCTCCCTTCAGGCACTGGAAGGGTGAACTAGATCACTTTGAAGCCTTCCCTTTTTCAGGCTCAACAATCCCAGCTTTCTCAACCCTTGTCGRTAGGAGAGGTGCTCATGCCCAGGTGAGCTGTGGTTTTCACAGTCCCGTAGCTCCATGCCCTGGCAATGTGGCTGTTTTCATCTGGATTGCTTCTCCTGTCTGTCACCTTTTCTAGAAACCCTTTTTGTCCAYGAGCACAGTCTAGAAGTTCATAGCAAATCAAGGCAGGGTTTTGCAAGGCCTGCTGGGTTCCTGCCCATCAGAACAGACCATTTCTGTGTCCTGGGGAGTTTTTCCATGAAGGAAGAGGCTGTTCCTGTGCACAGTCCTAGGTGCAGACCTACTGTGAGATTCCCAGTAAATGAGTCAGCTCTGTATTACCAACCAGCATTTTGTTTTCAAACTGGAGACATGAGAAGAAAGGGCAAGCCATATTCTCTCTGCCCCTTTCTAAAACACTGATATCAGACTTCATTGCAGATGTGAATTAGGGGTGGTTAAAAGGCTGAACTTCTCACTTTGAGACGAATTCTGCTCATTTATAGCAGTAAATCCAATATATTTAAATACTTTCTTCACAGTGAGTAATCAGGTGCTGTTGCAAATAAACAGATCTTCAGATCATAGATGAGCATTAGAAAAAGTGTTTTAAAGCTGTTGTTTTTCTCATGGTGCAGCATTAAGTTATATAACCATAATCTTTAGTTCCACTGTGTTCTTATTGATTTAAAGCATGAATTTTAAACATATATATATATGTATGTATATGTACAGTGATATATCTCAGCTGGTGTGCTGTTTCATTCCAGTCACCAGCACCAAAGGGAGTTTTTGAATTAATGTAGACCATTAGTAAATCAAAAAAGCAATTCAACACGGCACAGCAGGGAGAAGAAGCAATATCCACAGAACTGAAAAAAATATTTTAAGAAGGGCAGTTGTTTGTTAAGAGCTAGGGAATTCAGAAAGACAATTTAACAGAATGGTCTAATAAAGATCAGAATTGTGCTGAACAATAATAAAACCTAGAATTGAACAAAAAAAAAAAAAATCCAGCAAACACCCTCTAAAAACCTATAAAGTACAACGACATGTTCTCCCAACACAGGCACTTGATTACAACCTTGGTCAAGAATAGATCTCGGAATTTTATGCTGCTCTGTGCCTTAAACCTCAAGGTRCACCTGTGAAAGTTCCTAAGCACTGCAACATACAACTTTTAGTCAGCTAACTTTGAGCTACATGCTCTCAGGGCCTTGGTTAGACCCTCGACCATTGTTATGGGGCATGGAGGAAATACCCTGCATATATTGCATTATATGGCATTGTACGCACAACATTTTCAACATGCTGTACAGGTAACCAGTGAAAGACAGAACAAACACATTTTTTTTTTTTAAATTCCTCATTTTAAAAACTGGGTTGCAGCTGAAACTTATACATTTCAATCAGGACTGCAAAAAGGATTTCCTGCATCCTAGGGAAACGCCATCTGGAATTTCTTTTAACAGGAATACTTTTTTTTTCTTTTTTTTTTTTTTTTTAATACTGACTTGAGCAGAATATTGCAATGTTTTGAATTCATGTGCAAGAGAGTACCAAAACTTTCCACTCTCACAGAAAAAGCTTCCCATTTGTAAATCCCTCACTGTTTTTTGCAGGATTAAAGGAACTTCTCAGTTCTTGTTTCCCTAAGTTTAGCTTGGAATCTGGATGGATGTCTGTCATGGTTTGGACTGTGCTGACAGCCGAAAGCACTGCACTCACTACATTCTCTCCCTTCCCCCTCTGGAGAGAGAGAAGGGAGAGCAAAAGCCCAATTAACACGAGAATTTATGGCTTTGAGATTCCGTAACGTAATTGAGAGAAAGATACGTATGTGCTCCACAGAAAAATAGTCAGACAGGCTGAATAACTTGAGTTGCAAAATAGATTTATTACTACAAACTACTAAGAATACTACAGCACCAGGGAGAATTTCTCAGAGAGAAGAAAAAAAAAAAAAAAAAAAAACAAAAAACGGACATTTTAAGACACCTGTTATCCTTTCTGGGGATCCATCTCTTCCCAGGTCCCCAGTCCCTCTCCACCCACCCATGTTGTCCCACACACAAAGCGGGGCAGGAATGAAAGTCTAACACAGATCAAAAAACTCATTAGTTGTTGTCCAGTGTCATAGGAGAAGAGTTCTTACAGCTCCACGCTGTGGAAAGTTTTTCTTTTCCCACGAAACAGTAAGTGCATACTGGCTAATAACRAGGGAGGATTCCTTTACCTCGTAGGAGAAAAGAAAGAATGTCCTTCAAGGCCAAACTGCATTGTTTCAGCGGCGTGAGACCAACTATCACAAACCTCCTGGCAAAGCACAGTTTCTTCTAAGCACCTATGTACTTCAGACTTGGGGGGGGGCAAGCTTCTTCCTCCTTTCTGGCTGTTTAGTCCAGTCTTTAAAAAGCTAGGTTGTTTTTTTTTTTTCCTCAGAGCAAGGTCTTTGATGAAATAGTCCTTTTCTCGAGAACACTTACTTTCTCCATATTCGAGAACCATAGCAAAAAAAAAGGACAGCAATCATCCAGCCTTCTCCTTACTGATCTTTAGGTCTCCATTTTTTTCTTATATCTCCTCACCCTCCAGCTCTGTTTTCCCTGGTGCAAAATACTAAAACTTCATGCTAACAACCTAAAACTAACATGGCGGCCACACTATCTTGTWTTRAATTCTTTCTTAAATACTAGATAATACRTCATCACAGAGGTGTAACYAACCTGTGCAATTGGCCCASGCCTGAYSRGCMGCCTGTCARTCAACYCRGAGCCAATGATGGATTGGCTCTARAACACAGGAGGCAGGGCTCCTTTTGTTGGAGARGAAGGAGAAAGCTTCTRGWACTTCCTCACAGCAGCCATCTTTGTGGTTTTCTTGGTCCCATYCCCCCACCACCAAAAATCAGACCAAGTAAAACCATGACAGATGTCAGAGGATGATTTAAGCCTCTCACAACTGTGTTTTCAAACTCTTGAGCAGGCACACGGTTCACTGCGGAAAACATCTGCTTATTCAGAATAATTTTCATAGACTCTATTTCAGTAATCAAAACAAAACATGTCTGGAAAGCATTGCCAGATACCATGAAGGGCAGGAGAAGTCAACAGGGTTTTAAAGAGTTAAACAAGTTTAAAAAGAGTTAAAAGCTATGTCATGGTTCTGTGCATGGTCCTGATAGAGCTGGACCTCTCCTTTGGAAGCCGATGGCTGCTTCAGRTACAGCTCTTCTGGCCAGAGCTCCTGTCGGCATTTTCGTTTTGCCAACAGTAATGGCAGATGAATGAGTGAATGAAATTTGAAAATGTACTTTTCAACAAGGTAACTCTTTGCATCTACTCCCATGCCCTGGCACAGCACTATTTCTCTCAGTGGAGTCCTAGAGACTGAAGAGAAGCAGGTACATTTTTTACCTCTTCAAGTCCCTGGTGTTTCCAGGAGAAACTATTCCTCTTTAATGTATTTGAGTCATGCTAGAGGAATATGAGTGAAAATACTGATTTTCCAARCATCTACTGACTCACACAGGCAGATGAGAGAGACTTTCTGATCCATTGAGACAAAGCATTACAAACAGCCTGTGTACATGACTACCAGAGGTGTCATTTTTGTGTCGTGAAAGCGGTTGTTGTGCTGTGTCCTTGCCTGAACTGTGACTGTAAAGCACTCTCAAGTTCAGATCTTACCTGATGTCATGTCTTCCTTAAGCTTAATGTTTATTACTCTGTCAAACAATRAGAGTTTTGTTAGAAAGAATACAAATAAATCAGAAAGCTTGAGAGCTGGCAGATAGGAAGAGCAGTTATTCTGGATATGGCACTCCACACCTTTGAGGGACAGCACACAGGCAGAGATTCTCAGCATTGATGGYGACCCCCTCAACTTTTCTGGTCCTGATTAATTCCAGCTGCCCTGAAGTTCTGCAGGAGCCTACAGTGCCAAAAACAGGCATCACTGTTCCAAGGCAAAAAGGTGCCRCTCTGCTTCTGTTTCTGCTTTTGCTTGCCTTTTAACTGCTCTATCAGTTCCTCCAGTTTTTTCCCTCTCCTTGGCTTTAAGACAAATCTGCACTGTTTTAAATATAAATAATTCTACCCTCAGCAGGGGCATATACCATCAAACAAAAAGAAAAATCACCACCCCTGGGATTTCACATGGTGGTGTTGTTTTTTTTTTTTTTTTTTTTTTTCTCTCATCATTAGAAGCTTATGAAGGAAAAGCTATAGGCAAAGAAACTAACAGGTTTCAGACATTTCTGTCAATTCATACCCAAAAGCTTTTTCCACCTGACCATTTCTGTCAATTCATACCCAAAAGCTTTTTCCACCTGACCAACTGGTTCATTTCAGCTGGAAATGCATTTTTGCTGCTCTGCTTGAAATCTTAAAAAAAAATTGTAACCAAGTTTATGTTTTGTATTCCTCTCACTGCTTCAGTTCAAGGAATCCAAACATCAAAGAGCAGACTTTGTTCCCAGATTATCTATTCTAGGGAACTCTATAATCTGTAGGAGATGAAAACAGGGGACTGTTCATTGTCATCCCTTCCCCACCCATGACTGTTTCATTTCCTTGCTATAAATCAACACATTGTCTGTTAAAGAATCATGTTTACATTTTCCCATTTTCAGTATGGACAGTGTAACCTTGGATTTCATGTGAGAGAACCCCTGGCCACAACAGTRGGACAGTCTTCACAAATCTTTGATCTTCAGTAACACCCATGATGAGGAAAGTGACATATCCTACTGAARGGTGTTACAGAATTAATGCACAAGATGCCTAAGTTTGGTACATATTATGTCYTCATCTTTGATTCCAGAAGGCTGGAGGGTAAACCCTTCTCTCCAATGCAGTCCCAAGAGCCTTTTCATCAGCTCCAGAACCCAAATTATTTAGATCATCATGAAAAGATTGGTCTTCTTCTTTGAATCAAACCTCCTGAAACAAAATCAATGCTGATGAGAAAAAAAATGTAGAAAAACCAGCTGGTTAATTTGAAAGTCTAAAATGAAGTATTCAGGAGTAAGAAATATGAATCTTCCCTCCTTTCCTTGCAGTCTTTTCACTGTCTTTCTGTGGAGAAATTCAGATCTGTCAGGAAGGCAATTATCAGATTGTACATTGGGAAAGAAGTCAATTTTTCTTCTTCTTCAACACTCTGAGTAAGTCAGCTCCCTTTATTTCTGTCCTCCCTTTGCCACTTTGTGATTTTTACACTGGAAGTGTTTTGTCTAGACTGAAGGAATCYCAGTCCTTTATTCCAGTAGAGTGCGCTTAAGAAATGAGTGACTGCTTAGACCGGGGCCATGATGGATTTAGACTATTCTGTTATCTACTTATCCACCTGTGAGCAAGTCTCCAGTTCTGGTTCAAAAAAAATAATAAATGCAAAAGTGATTCTTTTGAACCTAAATCTATGTGTTACATGTCTTATTATGATAATTCTGTAGGTAATGTTTTCAGAAATAAGCTGCTGCAAAAATGTATATTTTCCTTCACCACAGAACTTTACAGAACTCCCAAGACAACTGACACATCTKACAAATGTATTTCAATTGCTTATCCCTTAAAGACCTAATTCTCACGTCACCCAGGGTGAAACAATGGCCTTTGTGGATGTTCCAGAAAAAAAAAATGCCAAATTTTGCATGCCAATTATTTATCACTAGTTGCAGGTGTCTTGTGCCACATATCATGTTTAAATTTGTAAGCATGATTTAAAATAAGATTATCCATAACTCCTGATATATTCAATTTTTCACAGTAACAAGATCTCTATAACGAAAAACCTACCAGCAAGAGTTGCAGATCAATGCCAAACTTTCTGTTTAGCAGCATTTTAGAGCCTTTAAAGTCAAGCAAAATGTGAAGCTACCCTTAAAAGACGTAGAAATAACTATTAAATTCACCCTCTCAGAGGGTGCTAGATCTAAAAAAAGAGTATGTCATTGTAGAAATAAAGCACTAAAGATGAAGTTGGAGGTTGTTTTGTTGTTTGGTTTGTTGCTTTGTGGGTTGGTTTTGTTTTTTTTTTTTCATGTGATGGTGGTTTTTGTTTTGTTTCATAGGACTTCACACTGTTTTACAAAGAAATTAAGAATTCTAAAGATCATATTGAAGACATGCTGAAGATTCCCTATCTTATAAATACCTTAGGTCCCTTTTCACATCTCCAGCTAAATATTTTGTGATAAATGAAGTACACTAGATCAAATACACTGCATTCACCTTCTGTGATTCACTAGCTTCTTGATTTTCATAGTAATTCTCAGTTTTTTTTCCCCAAAGAGAGCTTACCAGTGTGGGAAGGGTGAGCAGGAGTTTTTTGTTTAAGGATGAAATCTTATTTCCTGTGAAACAAGGACAAAGAGAAGGCAGAGTCACTTATTCCCCTTACATTCATGCAGGTAACACACAGATGCTACAAGAGAGAGACCGCACAGATCTCMTAATTCAAAATGACACCATTAAAAACACTATACTTGTAAAAAGAATGACAAAGRACTCTTTGAATCCCTTCATCTTACRGTTTCTACGATCAAGATGAGTTGAATTGCTCTCCAAAGCAATTGGAACAAGGAAGAAAACGGTCTTTACCAAAACCTCTTGCATAGACAGACAATTTTACCTCAAAATTGAGAGAGACTTTCATTTTCATTCCAAACCATTTTCTTCTAATGCTTTCACATTGTAACTAATTGAGGCCTTTTTTTCACAAGGTTTTAAAAGCAGTCAGTCCCAAGACTAGCAGTATTACTAATAAGCTTTTTCAGCCAGAAATCACCATTTTTGACATTTTCTCTCCATTAATTTTAAGACAACAGAAGATTTTTGAACAGGGCTGTATTTACACAACAGAAGTAAAATAATTAGATGCAAATTGGGTAAGACTGATCCAAACTGTGGTGCAGTCAAAAGGAATAAAGTCATTCTTGCAGAAACAAAAGTCAGTCTAGAAAATCTGCCAAAATGCAATGGCCATTTACTATCAGTAAATTGTTAAATTTTAATTGTTGACAGTAGGGTGGGAACACAAATTTTTGCTTAGATTTAGACTTCTAGTTGCAKTTTTCTAGCTCTTGAAATAAAACTGGTCTTCTTTTTGCTTTGATGGGGTTCCTTTAAATTTGTATAATCTTTTTCCCGATTATGCTTTCTGTGCAGCATTAATATTCTTGATACTCACTATTTAAAGTAAATGGATTAATCATGAGATAAGTTACTAATTGTTATGAATAAGAATGGGAAAATAGAGTCCTTTGAAGGCATTGTCATTTTAATGACTTCATTCCAGGCTTAATCATCATTTAAAATCTCTAAATTAAAGAAATATAAAGTATAAGATATAAACAGGCTGACAAGTGCATGGCAATAAGRGACACTGAACATTATATTATTTTTACTGTATTTCTACAGTACAGCAGTATCAATCAGTGATTATTCTATGCAAGACGGGTATCAAATCCAGATACAATAAAGGATTTGACAGGTACATTTGTCGTACTCTGCTACCTCTTTATCACGTACAGTTTGCTTTTTGAAGTCATTACTGGCACATTCTATTACATATCCACTTATTTGGCCCATGAACAACCACAAAGGATTCATTTTGGCACTCAGTCCAGTTTTTAAATATGCACACTGAATTCCAATTTTGTTATCTCTTTATTTAGAAGTGCAGCAAAAAACAAACCTTAAATTAATGGATTTTTCTTTAATTTTGTTTGGTTTTTTGTTTGTTGTTTTTTTTTTTTTGTTTTGTTTTGTTTTTTTTTAAACTAGAACATATTTTTGGCTGGCAAATATGGCAGTTTCGTATACATTAGAATTGTAGGCCACTAGTTAATCACAATAAGATATTCAGAAGGTACACATAGTACAGTCAAATGCCCTGACAGGCGACCCCTCTGAAGCACAATGTGGCATAGGAGTTTTTCTATAGAAAGGTATAATAAAAGTTGAGATGGTTGATAAAGTAGCAAGATGATTCYACCCTTTTCCACAGATCACCCCTCCCTGTGCTCACTAAGGAAAGAAACAGAGGAGTGAGTTGGARAGAAGCTGGTGGTTCAGTTGGTCCTAGGAGAACTCAAGTAAATTAATCAACAAATTGTAACATGAGATAAAGAGGCAGGAGTTAACCTTCTTCAGTGGTATTGTGTATGTGAGCTAAAACAGCCACACAAATTAAACTGTGGAATGTTCAAGCATGACTCAACTGACAAATTAATCAATAGCCACAAACAGGACCCAAAGGAAACACTGCACTGTGACACATTTTGGAAAGACTGATTTTAACCTGTTTGCTGACCCAGAGAGACAGTGGCTGAACTGTGATGTCRAAGGAGAAAAATATCTGAAACACATATGCTTGAGGATGGAGTCTTCCATGCAGTGTTAAACATTAAGGTTTGATGCATTAAAGTTAGGAGAATGTTCAGTCATCAGTAAACATGTAAGACCACTGCTGACATTGTTATCGTCAATGAGACAGGAAAGCTTTTCTACAAATTTAAATTGTTTGGAGAATGGTCTGCCATCAGCAGGGAATGACTGCGGGGATTGTATGCCATGAATGGCCAAGGGACGTCACAGAAGGAGGGCTGCATTGTGYCCCAGCCTTGCTCAGGTGTCAGGAAGAACAAAGAAACATCAAGTGGTGAAGGCACAGARTGGATTTCTGAATGCCTGAAACATCTTAATCAGGTTTACACAGGAAGTCAGGCTCTGCAGCGCTTATCTCAGCTGAACAGAGTTGCTGAACTTTCTCTCCTGAGCCTTTAGTTAAACTGAGGATTTGAAAAGCACAAGCAAGTTCCCTGAGTGCAGAATATGAATGAAGGCAAAGTCACATCAGGGAAAAGGTACTGAATTTTTCTTTTCTATTTAAACATTATATTCCTTTTGTGGAAGACACTCTGGGCTAAGWATGCTGACATAATACTTGCTTTAGGTCAAAAACTGTCTCCACATAGTTTTACTTTTAGCAATGAACTCTGTATTTCTCTTTTCAGCCATTTCCTCCTCAAATTCCATTCATAGGAGATGTTTCAGGGGAAAAATCAGAGCCATTAGGGCTTCTGTCTCTGTTACTATGCCAGCGAGTTTCACAGCAGGAATTTGTAACAGAGAACCCCATTAATCATCCCTGCCAAATCCACGTAGTTTCCATAATAGTGGAAGTATATCCTGGCAGATGAACAAACTGAAGCAAGTTCAGTGCTCTTTCTGGGTTTTTGGGAGAAAGCAGAGGCTGTCATGTGTGTAACCTGAGTTGCTGAACCACTGAAGGGGAGCTGTCCTCGCTCGGGAAGCCCTGAAGTGACACTCGTGAGACAGTGTGCTTAATTTCAAATGTGCCACTTCATATCAGGGCCTATTATCCTCACCACAACAGGGCTGTAACATAACTATAWGACCTCTTCAGCATTCACAATAAGGCTGTCTGCATGGTTATATGTTGATCTTTCATCWGAGACTAAAACACACTTACAGAAAAGCACCACTCAAGCTTAATTATTTCTATTTATTTGTTTGGTTTGTGTTTTTTGCCATTAGCTTTTTGGCTTTAGATACTGCAGACTGTTAGGCTTTTTTTTTAGTCTTTCTGTGTTCCTGGGTGTGCTACCCCTCCACTGAACTTTAGGGGTCYTGGTTTACCTGAATTACCTATGTATTTTATATATCCATATATTTATATAAATACCAGAAATAATTTTATAAACTATCAATCTGAGAAAACAGCAGAAGCCTTTAGCAGTTTAGGTACTGAGCTGAGGAGCCAAATGGCTTTATCTYATTCATTATCCAGTTCCTTGGTCTAGACCCCACCCCTGCTACCTTGACCACAGCAGAGGAAGAGTTTCCATTTACCACTTTCTTCCACTTTCTGCTCAGTCATTGTATCCTGTCCACATTTGTCAAAAGGTTCATTGGAATTTAATTTTCTTTCACTATTTTGTTTAAAAAGAATCAAAGGTTGCAAACAATTAATTTTTTTTGCTGTCTCTTTGGATCTGCAACAGATTTTGTTGTACATTTTTATTTGCAAGTCCTTTAATTGTCTTTGCTTATCAGAAGTTATCCTGCCTACATCTTGTTCCACATTCAGGCCAAACCCCTGAAGCCACAGAAGTAAATATCACTCATGTAAAACTGGTTTCATTTATGAAATTTGTATCTGCTAATAAAATGCAATCATATTTGGTCTCGCAATATGCCAAGAAAAGGTTGAATTAAGAGAAAACAAGCAAAGCCTCATTTATTGACATTTAAAACCAGTTATGAATAAACATCTTGTTCAGCCAGCCCTGCAGGGCTCACTGCATTTCTGAGACAGGATCGCAAATTTCACATAAAGCGATGATGTAGCAGAAGCAACTGTGGCACCCATAAGGTTTGAAAACAAGTGAGGTATACCAAATATGTTTGTCTTGAGCACAAGCACATTARAGGTGGGTAGTCTGTGACTGTGTATAAGAATTCTATAGAATTGTAAGAGTGCTAATAGAATTTTGTATATACACCTAAATGTGAATATAGAAACAATAAGTAGCCACGAGGAGRAAAACGGAGATTTGTGGTATAACTGCACAAGTGGAGAGCAGAAAAATATGTTCAAGCAGAAATATCCACCAGGCAAGAGCTACAGGTTTCCATCAGCCAAYAAAGGTGTGTGATGGAAGCAAAACAGTCCTGCAGGATGAACAGGACAGGTGGTGATGGAACCAGAATAAGCAAGAAAGGTTCCTGGCAAAAAAAACCAGCAACCTGTGGTCCCAAAAATAGATGCTTTTGTCAAGGGCAAACCAGATCATCCCCTTGTCTGCTGGGAAGGGGATGTGGAGCATGAAGGGGAGGATGAGAGGAGCTCACTGGCCAAGGCAACAAGGACCATCAGCACTGACTACTCCGTGTCAGCTTGATGCCTAAATCCGGCTACCTGAAACAGAGGCCAGACAATATTATTGAAGGGCCTTCAGGTAATTCAGGGMAGTCACAGCCCACCCAGGGGCTACACTCAAAATGGACAATTGGCCACGGGCTTTTCATGCTTTATAAGATATGTCCATTTACACGTCAGCGATTAATCCTCCAGTTACAGCTTCAGGTAGTGAAGTCATTTACACCAAGTTCACTCCTCCCAATTCACTGTTGTTTTCATATCTTGCGGCCTGAGACAGTGAGGTGTTCTTGAGTTTCAGGCCTGGAGGGGAATTGTTTCGTCTAAAACTGTGAGAACAGCTCAGCACTGTGTATGGAGTCTGGAGTTATACACTAAAGAATTACAGGATTAGAAATAARTGAAAAATACAGAAGCTAAAATCCTAAGGCATGAAGTTCCCTGGAGTTGGACACTCAAAGCCCGGTCAGGGTGCAAGTGTTGAGGACTGRCTGCTTGGAATATACATTGTTGACAACTGAAAGTGATTAAGAGCTGACCATTAGCTGTGTGACATCGACTGCCAGTCAAGTGTTGATTTGCTGAAAGTAGCCAAACTCATTATTTCAAATAACAAATTTTTCAAACTCTCCATAACAATCTCCAATTTTCTAACTGATACAAAGATCATATCTAACTGATAAAATATACATGTCCGTTTATATGCATATATGTATGTATAATCTTTGTAAATTCATATGTAAAAGGTGTTTATATTGCTGTGCATAAATATCAACCAGCACACAGCAGCTCAAGTTGAATGTCCTGCAACAATATCTGCAAACATKGCAAATATTCTGTCGTTCAGGGGCTGTTGTCAGGTTTGATTTGCTGAAAAAAGAGGGTTTCAAGTAAACTTTAGAAATCAAACCTGAGGCATATAGAATCACAGATTATGTAGGATGTAATAAAAAATTTCCAAAATTATGTTCACTAGGATAAGAATTATCCAGAACCRTAGTTGTGCAAAGCAGGATTTGCCACTTGGACTCTCACCAGCAAAAATAAAAAATCTCTGTAAGTTGTAGCAGGAGTCTCTGATTGAACATTTATCATGGCAAAAACAAGCTCTGTACAGCATAGGAAAGTGATTTGGAGGTCAGGGTACCTCTGTCCAACCACAGAAATTACTTATTTTATATTAGATATTATTTATTTTGGTATTTTACCAGKCTTGGAGTAATTAAATGAAATAATGACCACAGCAGAACTGGATCCATTTCAAATTAATCAATAATGTAATAGTTTCTATTTATTTCTCAAGCTCTCAGCACAATATAAGCATGTCTACTTTGTTTCCTGGTATCTGTGWCTATATTTTATTTACAGGGTGAACACACATGACGTGACCATTTAAATACTCACTACAGGCAAAATTCAAGTCTGAGAAAATCTCATACTCCACTCTTGATGGATTGTTTTAAATCTAGCCACAATTTGGATGCAGATAAATTCAACTTGAAATACAATAATAGGACATATTCCAAAGTGCCCTAGATTTTGGAAATGGTTTGTTAGGTAGTATTGTCTCTGAATCTCTTCACAAGTGGAGAAGCTTGCGAATTTCAAATCTGTATTTCCACGGCTTGGCAGAACTCATAATGACTGATAATGGCAAAAAGTTCCATTAAGATGWAGAAGTTCCTATTCGATAGACTGAACTCTGTAGCATAGATAATTTTTATAGCTTCCTAGAAATTCATGGAGTATTTGAAAATATGCCTGCTAAAGTAAATCAGCCTGATTAAAAATACAGCAAGAGTCAAAGCTGGTGAGAAAGGACTGAATACTGTGGATGCTGACCCTTTCCTTAGATACGTTCAGATGAAACAYCTGTAGGCTTAAGTGTGATCTTGTTGGCAGAAGCTCAGAAGAGAGAAAAGAACTGAGGTAAGAGCTCTCATTTTAAAATTTAAAATTACATTTTAAAACATAGCTTATTGGTTGAGCAATTTTACATACAGCTCCGTCAGTTTTATTTCTATAGACTTATATAAATATAAATATTGCAGCAATTCCTCTTACCCATGATCAGCAGATATTAGCTTCAATTACACCCRTAAAAGTGTCCCCAGAGATCAATGCTTGCCTATATTTTATAATGCTTTTGCAAACATAATAAATATAATAATAAATACAAGAGTTTTATGCGCCCTTATGTCTATCCTTTCATGGTAAAATAGGCATTCCATGTAACCTCAAAGCAGAAATGAGCAATACTGATAAATCATAGGTTTTGTAATAACTTTTGGTTGTTATATGCTGCAGGCAAGAGAGAATATGGTTTTTCCTTGCGCCATTTGTAGTTAACCTGAGACTTTGTAATTTCTTTCATTGTCAAGGCTCGTGTATGCCATATATTAGATGGAACTATGGACTAGACCTTAGGCCTCATCTTGTATTTATCTTCATATCTTCACCCTTTCTACAGGCAAAGAAGGAAGAATAAATCCAGAACATAYAATGATGCAGGGAAATTACAACAAAGATATATTCCTTGAGGCCCCTTCCTACKATTACAATAGACGGTAAATTTAGGTTAGATATTAGGGTGAAATTATTTTCTGTGACTGTGGTGAGGTACTGGCAAAGGTTGCCCAGAGAAAATGTGGATGTTCCATCCCTGGAAGTGTTCAAGGTGAGGCTGGATGGAACTTTGAACAATGTGATGTAGTGGAAGGTGTTCCTGCCCATGGCAGGGCTTGGGAGATAAAGTTCTTTAAGGCCCCTTTCAACCCAAGCCAGTCTTTGATTCTATGAAATAGAGTCGTGAAAATACCTTCATTCTAGTCTTYAATTTCACAAACCACCCACCCTCCCCTCCAAACAAAACCACCCACCCCAAAATACAAAACCAACCAACCAAAAAAAAGAAGCAAAAATATGCTGCAAAAACTCCAAACTCACAAAACAAAACAAGATGCATGACATTGCATGATGACCCTGATCCATAGGGCTGAATAAACTCTCTGGAAAAAGAGGAGGATCTTCTAAAGGTTCCAAAACAGATAATGAAGCTCTACAATTCAAAACTGTAWTTTTTAAAAGAAGAAGATGTAGTATATATTATATGTTCTTGGTCTTTAGAATAAAAATTCACTACTTTCAGTTTCATCATTGTATTTCAGTTCTAGTAGATATTGAAATTTCTTTTCTTTAAAAAGAATGAGAAACATGCTTACACTCTAAGTCATATTAGAATTCAATGGCAGGTAAATGCCTAGGTATTAAAGGTTAGTGTTGACTATATGTCTTCCAGAGAGCAGATCCTGAAATATGCCAAATTAAAGAGGAATGAAGATACCACACATMTATAAAATGTTAGCAATGATGACAATTAAAAGCAGCCTGCAAAATATGTATGCTTAACAATATAAATGCTGTAAAAGAATTGTGTAAGTGAAGGAACATCATTTGGACAAAATCCAAGAAGACAGATATGAAAAGAATTAAAGAAAGGAGGTGATGCAATTTGCTTTAAAAAAAAAAATCATGAATCGCAACACAAAGAGAATGCAATTTTAAAAGCAAAGTCAGGYATGAATGAGTATGGAATATGGCCTGTCCCTTGAGTTAAAACTTGCAGAGAAGGTTTTTAAAATCTCTGTTATGCTTTCTATAGCWTTCAGCTATAGTTTAGATACAGCTGCAGTTCCACCTGTTTCAAAATGCAGTTTCATGCAGTTCACTTCAGGTAGGTTGTTAAATTTACCTCTGAATCAACTGCTTTGAATTTTTTCAATTCTCTTTGCCACTGTTGTCCTCAATACAGTCATTTAATTTCATTTTCTGTCACCTGCAAATATAATTAGAAGTCTCTCTTTCATATCCTGCCTTTTTTTAACCCCGAGTTACATTTTGAAATAGGTCTTGCAAATATATGTAAGCAAATAGTTGCATTTCCTTATCTTAAATTTTGCATGTCTCAATCTCTTTTCCTTAGCTATCAGTTTCATTTCCCACTGCCATCTACACAGCATCAGAGCAAGAAGCTTCTTATAGAAGGAAAACTGTAATTTAAACTTGATCTGCAAGATATCTTGGAGCAGATGGGTTTTATTTTGTGTCTCCTTGGCCTGAATGTGAATGAATCACTGAGTCATGCAATGACTGGGATGTTTGCAGTAATTGCTTGTTGATTTTCTTTTGACCATTTGAGGCTGAAAGCACTTTTGATTTCTTTATTATACATCGGAGGAAGGTCACTGATTTGATTTGTGACAGTGTTCAACTCTGCTGTTAATGTTTGTGTCAAACACAGTGTAAATGTTTGCTTCATTATGTCTACAAGGTTCCTTATAATTGACATTTAAATTGTAATGAGGGCATTTATCTCAAATTGAAGGTTCCCAAAATGAAACAGTTTTATCCTGGGAAATAGTGAAGTATTTGTAAATTGTGATCACTTTAATACTCATTTTAACAATTTTAGAAGGCAGGAGGACAAAGTACACTTCAGCCAAGTAATAACAGTGCAATGTTTTGCCTGAGAATGTTAATATGATGCTCAATATTAATTTTGCATGAGGTGCAGAATGTCTATACTGATTGTTTTTTGACAAAACACATAATCTGAGAACCATAATTCAGCTTTTTTCTTCTCTAACTTCGGAAAGAGGAGCCCTGGTACAATATTGCCCAGATCCCACTGGCTACACAGTCCAGTTATAAAAACACAGGTTGGTTTTTGAGAGGCTCATGTCACACATATATTGAATTCCTGTTTCCATCCCTGTCCTCTCAAAGAAAAATCCTACTGAAACATTTTCCTTCAAAGTCACTTCTGCTTAGTGTTACAAGATGGCAATGAGCACTATGCTGCTTCCTAACATGTTTCCTGGGTTTGTCCATGTTCTTTGCCAATGAGTTACAATGCAAAAACCAACAAACAGTGAAGGTCCTCCATGATAGACACCCAAATTCACCCTTGGAACATTAAAGCTCAAAGAAACTGGGCTGAATGGGTCTGTAGCCTTTCTCCTACTTCTTATTATTTTGCTTTATCTTTAACYATCTATGCAATCATTCTGACTCCAGCATGTCACTTATGTGACGTGCCACCCTTAAGAGAAAGGGAGCCCCCGAAATTCACAATGCTTTTCTTCAAAAAGAGCAAGAAAAGTCAAAGGGTCTGGTAAAGATTATAAAGTTTTATTGCTAATTTACACACTCAGTGTGGAATTTGGTATAAGTTAGTCCCTGACCACAGTGAGATTTGGATAAAGCAATAGGTTGAAAGGGAAAACAGAGAGAAGAATTAAAGAGGGGGAGACAGAAAGAAAAGGCAAAAGGGAAAAAGAGCATCACTCTTGGCTCTTGTGTTGATCCAGCTGGAGTGTCCGGGGTCCTGTAGGGGAAAAACACCTGGGCTTTGGTCAGATATCTTTTTATAGATAGTCTTCCCCACCCTGAAGATGTTTCGCAGTTTCTATGCAAATTARTTCTCATGCATAATCTCTTCTTCTAGACCTTCCTGGAAATGGGTTGGAAGCTTCAGGGATCTTTGGTGGTCTTGTTCCTCMTGATGTRRTYCATGCCCACTTCTCAACCTTACTTCTGCCCTTGTGCTGGGCTATGTTGTGCCCATCTCCAGAAGCCAGAGCAAGGATGTTTGTCCCAGAAAAGGGCTGCCCTAGCTCCATGTGGCCACTTTGTTCTTTCTCAGTGTATTATTGCCAACAATCCCAGGCTGTTRCTGCCCACWGTCCTTGGYTGGCTYCACAGCAATATGACCATCAGTGTTTGAGRCATAYACATTAGCRTATTTTAGGTTTCTGTATTCACTCYTAAAAGTGGGAATGCTCATTTTCAATGTGACCCTTGTAGCAACTGTTAATGACAGAAGTGCAGCTGGAGTCTGCACTTAGCACATTCTTTTGGAAAAAAAAAAAACCCCAAAAAAAACAAACCAAAACAAAAACAAACAAACAAACAAAAAAGATTAAAGATACTCCTCCCTTTTATAGAAAACTGTGTTTTCCCTCTTTTCCCTCTAATTTATTTCAAAGGCAGCCTTCTCTATATTCCAAAATAAGAAAAAAAGAAAAAAAAAATCACTCTTTGGGAATCCTCAACTATGTTTCAGCTGGTATGGAAAACAAAGAACAAACTTTCACATCAATTTTGCTAAGGTGAGGTTTGCTCACATTACTCTCTGAGAATAGTGGTCTGTTCCATAAGTGTGGGTGTGCACATGTACATGTGTACAKTGTGTTGCAGAAATTATTAACTCTGGACATCCTCGACTGCTCAGCTGTGCTAGTTTAGATGGAACAGGAGATGTCTAGTAGTGGCCTATTTAGCCTGAATTGGATCAAGGAATGCTCACAGAGTTTGAGAAAAAAACAAGCCTCTGGCTCAGCTGACAATTATGTTCTTTCTTGTGTAATACACCTGCACCCAGAGGCTGCAAGCCTTCATGCCTTGTTGAAAAGTCATTTCTGTGTCACAGTAATTCAAAAGGATCCTTGATGGGAAGTCACGTTTTCACTGCCACAAAGGTTAGACTCAGCCACATGAACATGGAGCAAAAAAGGAGCGATCTTTTGACAGCACTTGCTCCCGAAAATAAAACATTTGCTGTCTAAGCACCTTTTTTATTTYTTTTATAATAACTTTGATTTTCTTTCCTAAATCAATGCACAAACTGTAAAGTGAGCATATGACTCATGCACTTGACAGCACAATCCTGGCATCTTTTCATGAATACAGTTACAATCATGATCCGTTGTCATATATATAATAGAAACATAGAAAAATACTAATGAAAACATTAAAAAATATTCAGAAATATGGATAAATGTAAAATCATGCATGCAGCTGTCCTGGGCTAACTTTTCCTCTCAGCTACCTAAAAGAAAGATATTATTCTATGTGTGTTTGGCTGTCAGCATAGCACATTAATGAAAATACCTTTCACATCCCATTCCTTTTTAGAAAAGTACTCAAACCTCTACCTGTAATGCTAAGAAACATATTGCATTAGTCACTAGAGCAGACTTTCAGGCTGGTGAATTATGTTTTTCCTATTTTGGCAAAAATCTTCTAGCATGTCAGATGTTTCCTGTTTTCTAAACTTCACAAAATTTGTGTGGAACAAAAGTTTAAGATTCTTTATAATAAAAATGACTCCTGGTCCAGAACTTGTCCTGCTTATAAATATGAAATAACAAGAGTTTTATTAAGGACCCAGTGCACCACATTAAGTTGAATCAGGGATATGTGTCCAAATAGATTGATCCACGGACTGAAAAAATTACTGGAAGACTGAATTGCCACTATGCAAGGTCTTGGATATCTTTTTTTATTTGCCAAARACTTTTAGCCCTTGAAGGAATTCTGAAAAATATGAGTAGTAGATGACTAGGTGTGTCATGGATCACAGACAATGATTAGAAATGTTAGGAAAAAAACAAAATATTGAAGAAATACATTTTCAGGACAATAAACAGTATGTTGTCAAATATTGTACAATGGACATCTTAAAATTAACCAATCAAAGAAAACTGAGAATTGTGCTTGTGCTTGTCACAAAAATTCATTCAATTGGTCAAAAAGGCTGATAATTGATTTTGCAGGAAAAAAAAATCCCACTTTAACAATTTAATAAGAAGGAAAAGGGAAAAAAAAATGAAGAAGAACCCTCAGATATTCATTTTTCAAAGCAAATAAAACTTGGTAAAGAAGAAAGGTGAAAAATAAAATCAAACATGGTTTCAGCTACTGCTTAAGCAGTCTAAAGCAGATCTAAAACTCTTGTTGCCATAACGTCAAAGCAAATGAACTTAAAATGACCAAAGTCTAGAACTATAACAGGAACAGACTTTACACCCATGAAGGAAAGGTAATAAAGCTCTGCCAATTTGGGAACCTTTAAATAAAATTGTTTTAGAGACACAGGTGATGTAAAAACACAGACAAGTGCCATGCAATAAGTAGACTGAGCAGCGTTAGGGCTCTTAACACGAACCTACACTGAGCCATTTATAAAACCAAACACTAACACAGGGAGATGTAGGGACACTGACAAGTTTCATGAGTGAATCCTTGCTGTCAGTGAGTTTGTGGAGGCTGTCTGTTTCTAAAACAAATTGCTGTTGCATTCACTTAAATTATGTACTTAAAACCATAATGAGAGTAATGTGTGAGATTTATGTAGTATGCTTTATTCACAGGTTTCAGACCTTTGAATGAACCAATTTATCAACTGGAGATGAATTTCTCATCAAGAGGTGAAGGCAACATGACCTTTTCCAAGGATTTGATGCAAAACAGCTGGCTTAGAGAAAATTTTCAATTATAGATAGGTATAATTTAGGAATTCTAGCTCCATGGTTTCATTTCACAGGATAGAAAAGGATGAAGCTTCTTCACAGGTTCTTGGTTTGTTTAGAGCCATTATAGAAAGCAGCCCCTACATGTGAAAAACCCATTCCAGAATTAGACAAAACAAAATCTAAACCCCTCTTCACAATTCATGTTTAGTGCCAACACTTTAGAGGCACCGTGTTGCCTGGGAGGAAAACACATGGCAGAAGTGTGAGTCTCCTTCCCTCTTCTCTTTATGATAATGCTGTACTTACCATTTAGCTGTAAAAGCAGCTTTTTTTTTTTTTTTTCCTATTAGAATTCAACTGTATTTCAAAATCATCTGGTCTATCTCCTCCATGATCACTGGCTAAGGGAAATACTACTCAAAGCCAACAACAAAATTAGCTCTAATCGCATGTTCTTTAATCCCAGCAAAGTAACTCCTGTCCCATTGCAACACCTAACACATCTTGTTCCTGTTTTTTACARGAAGAAAGGTGAATCAGGAGCTTTGTTGGCCAGTAATGTGTGTCAGTGTGGGACAGCACGAGGTCTACCCACAACTGCAGCCAGAGAACAGACCATTCACAGGTAAGAGAGGARTAATCTGTAACCAGACAGACAGCAGTCACCCCTCAGCAGCAAATTAGTCTCTGAAGAGATGGGAAAAGTGGTTGTCCTTSAGTTAGGAGAACTCCTCAACACACYCCTCTTAAACTAAAATTAGTAAATTAAATCTTGCATTCCATGAAAACTGAAAAACAGTGCAAACCCCGTTACAGTGAATCATTAGCCCTGTAGCTGTGCGTGTGTCTCTGGGTGTGTGTGAAAAGTTGTTTCCAGTCAGCTGTAGGAAGCCATTGAGTCTTATTCACAGCGTTTTTGAAATCTGGATCAGAATGAATGCCTGTCGATGCCTTTTATCAAAGGCAGGAAACTCCCACTCATCACCCAGCCAGCTGCTGTTATCAGCTGGTTAACTGCTTCCTATTTCCCCTTCAGGAGGCTTCCTGGGAGCAGAGTGCACACTTTGTCTGTATGAGGAAAAATAGATTGAAATATAGCAAACGACTAAGTAAGTATGGGGTTGGTTTTGCTGTTTGGTTAATTAAAAAGAGGGAAAGTGCAGGAAATCATACAGTACTTTATTGTGCATTGTTTCTGTCAAACACTTCTGCCTCTGAGTTCCAGCTCCCAACATCTCCCTTGAGCCTGGCAACACCCATGGCAGCAGGAGGTGCCAACAGTTTCCATGGAGAAAGGACAAGTGTTAATCCTAGCTCCTTGGAAATAAGTAATAACAAAAAATMAAACAATGCTTGTCATCTCCAGGACTGAAGAGAGCATCTAATTTCTTCTATCATCAATTTTTAAAAGGAAAACTTTAGAAGGAATGAAAATATAATTAAAGAGGGCATTTTCACTGAGGCAGGTAAATAGAAAATCACCAAAATAAGCCCCTTTATGTGATTACCTTTGCCTCAATAAATTTCAGGAGGGTACTTGATTGAGATCACTYATAGCTAAGGGCCAAACAAGTGAGATTGAATGGTCACAATGCATTCTTCCCACTCACAGCACTCTTATATTAAATAATCAGTTCATTTAAACATTCTGACAAGATGGTTTTCAATATATTGATGGATTACTGTGATAGTATCTCTTTATGACAAGCAAACCAATCATTTTCCTAAGTGTGCACTGCTATAAGGAAACAAAAGCAAATCGTAACACCRCATGTATACACATTCYTCACAGTTATGGAAGACTGATTATTTTCACAGTTATGGAAGACTGATTATTTCCAAGAATCAAAATTTAAAAATTAATCTATAAATTGTTTTGATAGGAAAATTACTGGGAGGGAATACACTGATGGAGCAGACTGACAGGATAAATTCTTTAACAGCTTATGCTGGTTTTCTTCTTAGTGAAGGCAAGATCCCTGACACTGAACTCCAGATAATTAAAAGATACAGACCTGGTTGACATCAGTCTGCATCAGTCTGAGTACCCATACAATCAATGGMAAAGCAAAGGGGATAGTTGTCCTTGTGTAAGACAAGTGTCCAAGAGAGTTTGGATTAATTGGCTTCAAGAAAATTCTAATCCTCACAGTGGTCTACAGAGAGAAACCAGGTGATTAACTTAGAAAAGACCATAGGCAATGTTTGGGCAGCTTTGATAGTTAGTGGCTTTTAAGGAATTCCAGGGGAGAAAATATGCATCTATTTGTGGCTGAAAAATAAATTATCTGTTTTATGGGTATGTGGCTGAGACTGGTGTTGATGGAAGCGGAGGGTATAACGTATAAAAAGATGTTTCATGTTGACCAGAAGATTCTAGGGGTGAGCTGAAGGAGAATTAAATTTGTTTAGGATAGGTGGTTCCAAGACTGAAAGAAATCAGCGGCTTAGGCAGATTGAGGTGTCTAGAACACGGTACTGCCCAATGTCAAAAATCTACTGTAGCTTCCTGTATGCAGGACAAATGCTGCCTTGGAGCAAAGAAGGATAGGCCGATTCCTTTAAGCACAGCAATTCAATCCTAGAAATCATTTGGATTAATGAAGCGACAGAAAAGAGCCAGATTGTTATCCTTACCATTGTTCAGAGGAAATAAAGAAAATCACAGAATCATTAAGGTYAGGAAAGACATCCAAGATTACAGAGTCCAACTCTTTTGCAAACACCATCATATCAACTAAACTACAGCACTGAGGGCCACATCAAGCTGTTTTTTTGAGCACTTCCAGGTATGGTGACTCCACCACTTCCCTGGTCAGCCCATTCCAGTGCTTGATAACCCTTTCAGCAAAGAAATTCTTCCTGTGAACCTATTCCACATGAATCCTTCCTGTGACTAATTCTAAACCTTTCCAGAGTCAAATTAGATTGCCTGTATACTCTCTTTTTCTCTTATTAAAAGGTAACTCTGTTTAGTTGCCAAATGCTTATATGTGAAAAAAAATTCAAAAATAATGAGATAATCACATAAGAGCATTAAACAAAATCAGAATTTCCACTCTGTAAAAACTGAGATGATCACAAATTATTTTATGCTTCCTTCTGTAGAAGTATCCAGTTGCTCATCTTTAATGTTCTGGTGGACAGCACAGCTGCATTTTGTAACAYGTGATGTAAAAGGAAGAAATCTAGCTCAACTCAAATATTTAAATTTCTTTTTCAGCTTTGCCAATGTCAATAGTGTTAGTTTGTTTTTGTCCCCATTCCTAAATATCCCTATTTTCATCTGCACTTCAAAATCACAAACTACTTCTCACAACTTCCTTCACGTCAAAATCTCCATTTTAACCAGCTGCAGAAATATCTGGATCCTCAAATTAAAACTATTTTTGTGTTAAAATGCACTATTGAGTAGAACTGAACAAGGGATATTTCCCATGCTGCAGTAATTCAGAGGTCACTAGATGAGCACTAGCAAAGAATCAAGCCTGTCACAGCACAGTGATATCTTTTTCTTTTCAATGACTTTGTTGCATTAGGAAATATCGTGGCATGTGTTGACACAAGTCTTGACACATTAACCAGAAGGTGTCATAGTCCTCTGTATGCCTTGTGTGGCTTGACATACTGTTTAAACAGTGAGACACAAATATTCTGTCAGGAATTTTTCTGTCAGCCTGGGGTGTTTTAGTTCTGCACAATTGCACCAAAGTACATCTGACCTTTTGAAATTGCAGGGTTTGTACCATTGTCTGGCACTTTATATATCCACAYACATGTACATGTGTATTTGTATGTGTATGTAGGCCTGTGATAGATGGTTAAAGTACACTGTCTGTTATTTAAAAAAATAGAATTTTTAATTTGGGCAAAATTCCTGGTATTAGCTGTGAGTTAACTTCTGCAGGCCGCCAGGACACTATGTTGTCCTTGCTCAGGTCCTCGCACCAGAAAATACAATAAAAATATAATGAAAACTCTTGGAAAAAATAAGGAAAGTGAGATTACTCACTAATTATTGCCCAAAGAAAAAAAAAGAAAACCAAACCAAAACAAAAAAAAAAAAAAAAAAAAAACAAACAAAAAAAAACCCAGACTTGAATTGGGGAAATTAATACAATTCAATTCATTTTAAAGCAGAGTAGGGTAGTTAGAAACAAAATTGAACCACCTTCCTCCCAAGCCCCTCTTGTTCCCTCATCTACTTTGTCCCATCACCCTGAGGGGCACAGAGGGATGAGCAGGGAAGGTTATGGTCAGAAATTCCTCTTTTAYTCTTGGGTTCAGCTCTGGCCAGCGATGATTCTGTCTTGGAGCTGCCTGGAGCTGGCTTTGTCTGACACTGGTGCCTTCTCACAGTGCTCAACCCTGCTACCAAAACCTGCAGTGCAAACCCAATAAAATACCTCTGAYAGAATTAATTGCTTTTGACCTGGAGAAGGCAACAGTAAGAAGAAAAAAATGTTAGACCCTGAAATTATCCATTCAGTCTTTAATTTCTCCACTAAAATAGTGAAGAAGTAAATGGCTGAACTTTTGGYACCCAGACAATAACACATAAAATAAACCATCACATCTTCATCAAGCAGTAATGAAGCTCAGACCTAATTGCTATTAGATGGGTTTATATTGCACAATAAATATTGTACATATAGTCTCCCAGTCAAGGATGGATGCTGTGTATGTGAATGTTAGGCCACTTTGAAATTCAAGCACCATAATTATATTAGTTGAGAAATTTACCTTGGGCAGGACCATGACTTTAACAAGACATAATAAATAAAACACCTTATCTTAGATAACCCTGGATATAACATCTCATCTGTCTTCTGAGCTATCTTTTCTTCATTGATCATTAATTTGGACAGTAATTTTTAAACAAGTGCTTCCTGAATATTGTAGAAAAACCTGGCCATCCCAGTGAAATCTGTACTGTACTTATCTATCCTGTAAATTTGTTKGAGACAAGTTCTTTCCCTAATCACTCCATAAGACTGTTTATCATCCTTAGCATAAAACTCTTTGAGGAAGAACTGGAACAAAAATGTTCTTAAACTGGATTTAATCAACCATACTAAGGAGCAAAGTGTAGYAGTTTTGGTTCACAAATACTGAGAAGCAATGAAAAATAATCTCAGGGAAAAAAATGTTCTTTCACTTTTATGAACTTTGGTGCTTATCAACACTTCATGAACTCTCAGAATGAACTTTTATGGTCAGATAGAGGAGTACAATTCCRAAGAGAGCTCTGGTAACATTTCTAAAAGCTCTAAATACATTCAGATCATGTAAGCTGACCTGACACCCRGGGAGAGCACCACAGGACAGAACGGTCTGGGTAATGGATTCRGATAATGGCACAGTATTTATATGGTGATCTTTCCATTCTCTTCCTACTATGCAGAGAGAGATTGTTCTCCCGTGGCTTCAATGATAGACTAACAGTGCCTCTGCAATCAAGTGCTTTTATTTAAACAGAGTCTCCTCTCCTAAGCTTTGCTGAACCTGTCTGAATTTCACTCTGCTGTACAAAGGCAGTATAAAGATTACCTCCCCTTTACTGCTCTTGAAACCCTTTGTCCTAAAGGAGGGTGCAATGGGTCTCTCTGTAAATCATGGAATCACAGAATGTCCTGAGTTTGAAGGGACTCATCAGAATCATTGAGTCCAACTCCTGGCCCTGCACAGGACAGCCCCAACAATACCACCATGTGCCTGAGAGCATTGTCCAAATCCTTATTGAGCTCTGTCAGGTTTGGTGCTGTGACCACTGCCCTGGGGAGCTGTTCCAGTGCCCAAACACCCTCTGGGTGAAGAACCTTTTCCTGATATCCAACCCAAACCTCCCCTGACRCAGCTGYGTACAGCTCCCTTGAGTCCTGTCCCTGGTCACCACAGACTAAAATTCAGTGCCTACCCCTCCACTTCTGTCCATGGCAGGGAGCTGTGGAGGTTGTGAGGTCTCCCCACTGTCTCCTCTTTTCCAGGCTGAGCAAAATAAAGTGACATCACCTGCTCCTTGTATGGCTTCCTCTCTAGTGAAGGGTCTAGATTTAATTTAACTTCAAAAAGACTTAKTTTAGGTTTAAAAGAGCAATGACCAAAAAAGGAAATGGCAAAGTARCTGCCGAGTGACACTCCAAAAATTTAGGTCTTCAAGGAAAGCACTTCCTTACCTTCAAGTATACTCTTTAGTTTGAGTGATTCCAATCAATGCTAATTATACCTCAAACATGTTGCTGAACTCGGGTCTTACTGCAGTACTCTGCTGCATGTGTTGAGCTTACCAGAGAGTGACAAAATGAAATKACAGAAAGCAATGAAAATGAGAAAATTGCCATTATTTGACTGCATGCCAGTCACCTTATCTATTTTGATGTGGTTTCTGTTTGAGTGGACTGRCAGCTTCCACTGTTTTCCTCATGAACTGCGTTTCAGAGGTTTGTTGCATGTCAGGTCACCACACTGATGGTGGATGTCTCAACAACACTACACAGGGAGAAATCTCTTGATGTCTYTCATGCCCAGGTGAGTCGACTGTGTAGCGCTCAGGCTGATTGTGGCAGTCTGTGAGGCTGTCTGTCCTACCAGGTAAGGCTATCTGRGCTATCTTTTTAATATAAATGGCATAAACAGCAAAATACTAGACGAAAAATCTACTGTTAGGTTGTAAAATGAATTTTAAAATATTCTAAAGTAATAGCTCAGGGTATGCAGTGCGCCAGTTTCATGCTCTTCTATCCTCATGCAGGAGATGCAACTGGAATAGTAAAAGTGACAACATTGCAGCTGTGGGTGTTAGTTGGGTATTGTAAGAGTTTGAATCATCAACTGAGTCATCTTTTGGTCACTTTCCCTGATTTCTTCATTGAACCATGGGGAAGTTATCAAAGGCTCCTTTGCACAGATTATTTCAGTTGTTTAAGAAATTAGCATCCCTGGCACCTCATTGCTTCTCCCAGTCAGACATTACGGCAACTACAGTTGAATTGTCCTAAAATAATTGCAAAATAGGTCACTGATGTTTAAAGTGGAGCAGGGGTAAAGCTGCTGAATGTACAATTGTTCCCTGAGTGTTACCCACCTGCCGTCAGATACCACAGGTTCATGGAAAAGGATCACAGAATTGTTGAGGTTGGAAAAGACCTCCAACACCATTGAGTCCAACCTGTGACCGATCACCACCTTGTCAGATAGCTCACAACACTGAGTGCCACGGCCTAGTGTGTCTTGAACACCTGCAGGAACGGTGACTCCACCACCTCTCTTGGGCAGTTCATTCCGGTGTTTAACCATCCTTTCCATGATTTTTTTTTTTTTTTTTTTTTTCTGATGTTCAGCCTGAACTTCCGCTGGAGCAGTTATGTCCTCTCATTCTGTCAACTGGGGAGAAGACCTAACCCCACCTGGCCACAGACTCTTTTCCAATTTTTGTAGAGAATGATGAGGTCTCACCTGAGCCTCCGTTTCTCCAGGCTGAACAACCTCAACTCCCTCAGCTGCCTCTCATAGGACTTGCAAAATAAAATTAATTTGTTTGTGCAATCATCCATATCTACTCGAGATCTTCAGGAAAACCATTCTAAAATGAAGAGTTCGGCAGCTGCAAAGAGAAGAGGTAGAAGAAAACACAGACCTCTTTGTCTAAAAGTGGCACCTCAGTGCAGAAAGGTATTTAGAGTCATAGAATGGTTTGGGCTGGAAGGGACTTTAAAGACCATCTAGTTTCAAAATTTTAAATTCTTCAAGTCAGTGGAAAAAACCAAAACAAAAGAAAAACACAAAGGTGATATGACTCTTAGTCCTGTTTCTTTATTTTATACTGAATTTTCATTGGATGGAACTCTTCAGCATGATTCAGAGCTCCCTTTGATCAGTGCTGCAATTTGCAGTAAAGTTCCATTTCCATCCTTTCCTTCCTTCCCCTCCCCATACATTTCCAGGAGCAGATGACAGATTCAGCAATGCCCACACACACAAAATATTTCCTGAGCCTCAAGCTGCCTGTCACTTGCAGTGCCAGAAGTAGTGTGGTTATTTCTGTAGAAGTGAACAAAAAGGAATGCATAGGACCTGGATAGTTTCACAAATAAATGGTATATGAAGAACAGAAGCAGAAGTTTACATCTATGGATTTTTCCTAAATACCTTTTTAGATAAATGATATCTATTTACAGACATGGACATTTTTGAAATATTTGTTTTCTTCTGCTTTTAAAAAAATTTCTAACAGCTGAGATGCTTATTCAGTGATGTGGTTTCTGGTAAGGAAAACTAACAATTGGAAAAAATCCAAAACAAATATTATTTGTTCTTGACCCAAGCCTAAAATGGAGGTTCTTCTATGAATCCTGTTTTCATAAAAGCATGCACAAGCAAAAGAGTACAGTGTTCCAGGAGAGTATTCATGTGGAATGCTAACAAGAAGCATTAAACCATAAAAAAGGAGGTATAAGACTACATTTTAAAGATTTTTTTTGTGAAATGTTATGAGGTTAGAAKCATCAGTTTATATACAAACCATCCATTTTCTGGCACTTTTATCACAGGGTTTCTGATTTATTATTGAGGTTTTGTTACCTGACATGTCAAATGAGTTTTGACTCTGACAAACGGAAAGACAATGCTAAATATATTCTTTCAAAAATCAATGTATTCAAACATCATAAACAACTTTTGTAGTGCTGCAAAGGATATTAATGAGAGCTACATGGAGGGATTAAAGGATCCTTTTTCTACAGAGGGTTCTTTAGATTTCTCTTTGCTTCAGTAACTGGAGGAGCATTATTTCAATGCTAAGGGATCGGACCCACACTGGGCATAAACTGGCACAGTACCACTAACTCCAGCAAAGATAAGCACATTTATTTATGCTTCTCAAGACTCTGGACAGTTACTGTTTATACATCAATTTCCAGAGACAGCATTTTATTTCCTTCCCACTCTTCTGATGTGCAACATTGTGATGCATATGTAAGATGCCGGCAATGTGATCTCTTGTGAAGAGGATCTTTATTCCAGCTTTATTAATCTTCCTTAGGAATGTGTACCTGGAGAGCAGAAATGCTTTTCTTCAGTCACAGATACATAAGTCTTTGAAATTTAGTCTTTAGAGAAAACCTTTTTTGTATTGTACAGAGTCATACTGTGAGTAACAAAGTCCATAAATAAAAGAGTGCCACAGAGCTCACAGGTTATCTGTTTAACAACGACAGCTTTGTTCTTCTTGCTAATTTAACACATTTTGGGATGCTAAGATTCTGTGATTTAATCATTCTTAACAATAGATTAAAATGATTCCCACTGAGATTTGAAAAGCAAGAGCAACCAAAACACAGACCTAAATCAATGTGTGCCCTGCAAGCAAGCTGAAAATTAGAAAAGGTTGCATCCTTTATTTTATTGAGTGAAAATTAAATTAAAAGTGGTGGAAAATCTCTAACTTCTACATGTTTTCTGGAATACATTTGCAATATTAAGGTCTATTGACAGCAATGAGAATTTAGGCATCAAGTTATAGTAGGTTATTCCTTATGGAAATTTTAAAAAGAAAGAAAAATAAATCCTTGGACTTATTTTAACTGAGTAAGTTGAGGCTCTTCATCAGTTTTATTTAGTGCTTTGGCTTTACTACATGCTTCAGTTATATGATTATTAGGTTAATTTATCAATAAAATTAAATAATTGCAGAAAAAAATATCTGAATTCACCGTATAACCCTTCATCAACTTGTAAAATCTAATCTGAAAATAGGTTTTTACTTCTGACTTAAACATATAGAAGGTGGTAAGCATTTATTTAATCATTTTACTAAAGCAACTCTTTGAATAGCTCTAAAAGCTTTGCTGATTGCATCCCCAAAACACAGTTATCCATGGAAATAGGTTAGGGAAAGGAAAACCTGTTGGAGGGCTGTGATCAGTTAGAGCTGACAGATGAAACAGAGAAGTTCTAAACCAGCAAAGGAGTGATTGCCAATCATTCAGCAGGTCAAGACAAGCAGAACTAAAAGCTCTGTAAGGCAGGAGGGAAATTTKTCAGTTCTGCTTTCTCCATGAGATTTATTTAGCAGACCCCTGTTTGGCATTTGCCTTCTGGAGCAGCATTAATTCCAGGAGGGTGACTGCAGCCTCCCTTCAGTCCTTGGATCCTATATCAAAGACATGAATGAGTGGCTACTGCTTTGGGCAAAAGAAAAGCTACAGAATATTAATAGTAAATACCAGACAAGTATTTGGTCAAAGGATGACCCTCCTTCCTGCTGCTGCTGTTCCTGACATGAGGATGGGGAAGTTCTRCAGCACAACACAAGGGATTCAGGGAACAGGGAAGTACAGCTTTGAAGTTCTAGAGGTGTGAAATAGGCTGAAACCCAATGCAAATTATTCTAACATATTTACAAATGCTTTTTTTAAATACCAAAGAAAAGGTATTTTACTTTTAAAAAATAAATTTACGTTGAGTACATAGAAGTGATTTAATCTTATTATCTTTTCAAAACCAATTTTTCCATTTACAGATCTAGGGATATGAATGCAGACTGGAGAGGGAGGGAAAGCAGTGGGCAGGTAACTGTGGGGATGGTTCATTTCTGCTGACATTATGGTTAGAAGGACATCAATTGAGAAAAATTGGACCTGACACTATTGATGAAACAAGAAATATGACAAAAAATCTTCCTATATCTTTTTCATTTATTTCATGGATTCCTGCACTTTACAGGGCAGAGGGGGACAATTATAATCACATCATCTCCCTGCTTCTATTACATAGGTCATAGAACTTTCTTGATTTAACTTCTGTGGATGAACTGAAATATAAATTGTTCTAATATTTTTGGATGTGAATTATTCCCAAACAGAGTATGTCTATCTACAACTTCCATGTACTATAATTCATTATAAAGTTTCCTGCTACATTAGAGAATCCTCTCAATAATTTTGGTTGTATGATTTCCTACCAACTGTAATTAAATCACACTTAAGAAGCAGAAGAATCAATGTGGAGTTTGTGAATTCTGGGTTTTGCTATGGAATCTTTACATATGGACGAATTTCTCCTCACTATCAGGCTTTTCTACTTCTCTCTACAAAGTTTATGCCTCAGTTTTGAGGACAAATGTTGAGATGAAATGCCACAGAATTAAAACTAAAAATTAAGAAAACATTTTAATGTGGAAGCAAACTAACCGAGCAGAAACTAAAAAAAAAAAAAAAAAAAAAAAAAAAAAAAAAAAAAAAAAAAAAAAAAAAAAAAAAAAAAAAAAAAAAAAAAAAAAATTCTTGCTGTGGAGATGTCCCATTCCCACAATCTCTTTGACAGCACTGTGTGGCTGATAGCCCCAAAATTGTCTCATTGTTTAAGCAACACTGGGGAAAAGGCACCAGTGATCTGCCCAGAAACAATGGGCAGATTGATCCCAATTGTCTGGGACAATCAAGTGACGCAGGAACGTGATGGGTTTTGCAGGGATGACCCAGGGCAGAGCAGCAGCAGCACCCAAGAGCATTTGGTTTGTTCAGGGAGCTCTCATGGGACACAAAACCCCCAAAGATCCCCATGGGAATGACACATTGGATCCCAGAACAGCCTGCTTGACCAAACAGTGGGAAAGGGGAAAAACAAGAAATCTCATCCTTGTGGGAGTCAGTACGTGGAGGGTGTGTTTGGGTTTGTGTTTGGGAATTGCTGCACCCATGACATCAGCGACCCCTTCAACTGCTCTGTGATCCTGCCATGACTCCTTTACCCTTGACTGAGGTTTTGACAGAGGAAATGAAAGGTTGGGTGCATCAAAAGCTTAAAGGTATGTCCAGGGCTTGTATTTCCCCTGCAGCCCTCCCAAACATGAGCCTGAACAGGCAGAGCTCTGCTGTGCTGCATAAATTGGAAGGGAATGGGCAGAATATTGGAATGCCCCTTGAGCCTGCAGATCCCCAGCGCAGGAAAGACACACGAGACGCAGGCAGATCCAGGTTCTTCTTTATTAATCTTCATATTCCAGCTCTTTTAGCTATAGTGATTTCAGCTCTTTCTTCTTAGTGATCCCAGCTCTCTCTGACTGTCTGACTGCTACTGCAAGCTTTTTTATACACTTTCTTATCTTTACCGGGTTTTGAGAATAAATTAATCAATGAAGCTCTAGACAGATTACATAGCCAGAAAACTCTCCAATGTCCACACAGCACGTTCCAGTCTCTAATTGGTGGATACCTTCATCTGTCCAATCCCGTCCATCTCTGTGGCTGGTTGCGTCAGCCCAGCCCCATCCCTCACCATATCATTTTGCTCATGCGCATATACTCATTAGTCCTGCCCACATTGAATCCAAAAGCCCAGCCCCCATACATAGCTCCAAAACARCAAARGCCAYGGCAGCAGAACAMCACCAYACACAAAGGACATGAACAACCAGGCAGCATGTTTTAGAAGAGACATCCAGTGCTCAAAAGAGGTTGTGCATTACACTCCTCATGAATTCTGAGAAAGGAGGGGAAAAAACCCAGACAAAACCACCTCTGATTTTCAAGGGTTTTTTCCAAAAACTGACACTCTGTATAGTAACWGAAATAAAACGACTCTGCCCAAAACCTCTGCAAGAATATTGGCAACATGTTTTGGTTATTCCAAAGCCAGGTAAACAACATGTGTGAATTACAGGGAAAGGGGTGGCTGAGGTGGTCAGTGGTGAGCCTGGAACCTCACATCTGAGCTGCCACATCTGGAAAGGGATGCCAGTCCTGTACCAGGCACTTTGGCAGGGACAGAGAGTTAGAGGGACATCCCATCACAATGCAGGGAAAGCTTGAAAGCACAATAGACTAATCTGCTGTACATCTAGCTGTGAAGTCCTAGGAGTCTAATAGATATAATTTCCTTTGCTAAATTTATAATTTGAGCTCCTTGAATCCCTCAYAGTCCTTTAATAAGTCCTTTCCAATTTATCAATGCAATTTTTGAASTCTGTATTTCACAACAGAAGTGGCAGCCACCTGAGGAGAAGTAGCTCGATTCACTTCTATTCAATATCCTCATGTTTTTGTCTCACATTCACCTTTTTAATGCGGAATTGTATTGAGTGTTCATGCTTGGTGTGACTTTTTGCACCTTTTTAAAAGCATCTTCTCTTCAAGACAACATTTGTTGCTGCAAAACGTGGCTTCTGTTCACACTTCACTAGACCAAAATGTGACTTGGCTGAGTTGCAAATTGTATATTTATACTACATTTACAAAACCACCTACACATTCCTGCTRTACACTACCTTTTTGACATTTCTTTATATGTGTGTGCATTTGCTATAAATTCAATCAATAACAGTTTTGTTTTCCTCCAAGTCATTGATAAYAATATTAAATAGCAAAAGGTCAAGAACTGTTTCTTAAAGACCTCACAAACATCAGTAAGAAAGGCAGTGTTTAATCAATATGAACTCTTCTATTGATTTTGTATCACTTGGCTTCTTAATCAAAAAAACAGTTTACAGAAAAGGAARTGGTAAATTGCACTATTGCTGTAACCAATGACACTTTCATTTAAAAGAAAATTTAATATCCATGCAGAGCTCATGAACCCAGGTGGCCTAATATTATCATCCAAGTAGCATTATTTCATTAATTACGAATATTCCTACAATATTTATTGTAAAATGACAAATGACCTGGCTGCTGAGCATTCAGGGGTTCACATACAAGCCTTAGAATGACAATGATGTTCAATCATCATTAGCACTTTCAGGCAAACAGCAGAAGACATGAGTCTGTCATCTGATTGTCACTCAGGAGTCACTTTCCCCTGTCAGCCTTCAGTTATGTAGTGACTAACAGAGGAAAAGTTATTAAGTTGAACTTGGGGAAACTTTTTTTTCCCTTGGGGAAAAAAAAAGAAAAAAAAGGAGGATAATAAAACCATTACAGTTAATGCAACTGATTTTTTATCTATTTGTTAACTATGAGAAAGAATAARACATAGAGAAGGTACAAGTGATATCCTATATATGTGTATAAATACCTGAAGGGAGAGTGTGAAGAGGATGGAGCCAGGCTTTATTTTGTGCTGCTCAGTGTCAAAACAGGAGGCAATGGGYACAAACTGAAACACARGGTGTTCTCTCCAAACATCAGGAATCTTTTACTCTGGAGGTGACTGAGTGCAGGCATGACTTGTTCAAAGAGGTCGTGCAGTCTCTSTCCTTAGAAACACAAAAAATTTCTCTGGACCCTGGTAATGGGCTACTGGCCCTTGGTGGCCYTGCTGGAGCAGTGGGGACCTSCAGAGTTCCCTTCCAATTCCAAGCACTCTGTAATTTTGTGATAAAGGAGAAACAGGTGTTCTCTTTCATCAGTGATATCTCTTGCATCCTGGGGAAATGCCATCGCTTCAAGGATTACATATTGTTTAAAATGTGGGTCATGACAWCAGAAATTCTGAAGCAAAATGAAATATTCCTTGGCATAGTTTATCCAGCCAAAGCAGAAGTGCCACAGAGAGATCATTGAATCTCCTGTGGAGGGGAATGATATCTTGTACTACAGCAACCTTTGCACTGTCAGATTTCTTTTTCCCAGCTGCCTCAAGGTATGTTCTCTTCCCTCTAGCAGGGTCAATTCTTACCTAACCACGTTTCTATTTGGTATTTGGTATTTCTATTTCTATTTAATCTATTGCATTTAAAAAAAAAAAAAAAATCACCTACTTTGTAAGATTGTTCACATACTGTTTTTACGCCTGAGAGATCTTCCATTGCTCAGCTCAATTTATACTTGGTGGGTAATTCATCAAATTGGAATAATTTAAAAAAAACAGTTTAAAAAGCTATGAAGTTTGAAAGAAAAAAAAAATAAGGAAGCAACTATATGTTTTAATACATAAATATTTCTGTGATAAGGGCCATGTAAGCATTTAAGAGAAGGAAATGGAATGAGGAAAATATGCTGGAAAATAAGATCTGTCTCACAGTAATTTGGAAAGGTAGATAATGCGACACCATTGAGCCTATCAGCTTTTAAATGACTGCATGATAATAGCACAGTCTAATGTTAATATCTGTATGTGTGAATCAAAATTAAAGTAAATTTCTGTACAAATTAAAGCTGCTGAAATTAGGAACCACTGTATAAAAAAGTCAAGTAAATACAAACAACAAGATTATGGACCTAAATAGAATCAAATTTTTCGTTTGAAATATGCTCATCTGTATCTGATARGGTAATTTTACTTGAGCAAAATTTTTTAAAAATCTAAACCTACTAAGTGTTGTACTCAATATGTATATATATAAATTTCTTTATATGGACAATAATCAAGGAAATCATGCCCATCATTTCTTTAAATTATATTCGTCAAAACTGAAAGTACATTTTAGTACTTTGTGTAGGTTGCAGAAACAAAACTCAGCTTACCTCAGTTCATGAAGGTGAGGAAACTCCACTACCCAAAAACAAGTGTAATCTAAAGCTGTGAATTGCCATCATGAGAGTTTCAAGATTCACTTCTGTACTTACTGAGGAAAGGAGGGGGAGCTGCAAAGGAGGGAGAGCAGCATGTGACCTTCAGACATATCCTTCGAGGAATTACTGAAGTAATGTAATGTGGTCTGTTCATTTTCTTTCCTTTCAGGTAGAAGCATATTCCTCATAGATATGCTGCATGGTTCACTAGAACCTGGAGGCTCTAATCCAGTGCTCAGCTTGGTGAGATTGGGAAGCTGTCTGCTAAAGCAGGAGAATCCCAGAATCACAAAATTTTATTAGGATGGAAAAGGCCTCTGAGATCTCTGGGTCCAACCTTTTGCCAACCACTCCTTGTCAACCAGACCCTGGCACTGAGTGCCACTTGTTCTTAAACCCCTCCGGGGATGGTGACTCCACCACCTCCCTGGACAGTCTGTTCCAGCRYTTGACAACCCTTTCTGGGAAGAAACTCTTTCTGATATCCRACCTGAAYCTCCTCTGGTGCAGATTGAAGTCTGTCACTGAGAGCAGAGCCCGAYCCCCACCTGGCTACACCCAGAGCTATAGGGAGTGAAAAGGTCTTCCCTGAGCCTCCTTTTCTCCAGGATAAACACCSCCAGCTCCCTCAGCTGTTCCTCTCAGGACTCACCCACTCGACCCTTCCCCAGCTCTGSACATGTCAGAGAAGGGAGGGCAGAAATGGCGTAAAACAAGTTTGCAAATCATTCCATTTCAAAGCTAAACACTGCAAGCTGCTTAAGCTGTGATACTCACATCCAAAGGACTGCTCATCACTCACATTTCACTTCTTAAACTTGTTTTCATCTCAGTGTTGAAATTCTAAAATTGTGTTTAGGATGAGCACTAGCATTCAGCAGCTGCAAGCTGTTAACATATGATCTCTTCCTGCTGTAAAAGCAGCAATCCCCCAGAAGTGCTTACAAAATGCACAGACCAAATCATTTAAACAAAACATTCAATACATTCTCCAAACATTAGGGGGAAAATATATTCATGAAATTGTAAGATYACTTCTATATATATTTTATTGCTAAAAATATTCCCCAAAGCACATTTGTAAATTGCTCACAAGTAGCTCTTTGAAAATATCCGTTGCTACAGGCATTGGTTAATTCTGATCAAATATCTCTTCAGTTACCCCGCAGGAGAATACAGAAAAAAAATGTGCCAGACTGTTCTCAGAGGTRCATATTGAAAAGAAGAAATTGTGCAATTGGCACAACTTGTGATGAAGGAAATTCTGATTAAACATAGGAATTTTTACAAACAGAATAATTCAACAACRAAACTTGAGTAAGCTGTGAAGTGACACTAGCTGGTAATGTCAGTAGGAAACACCCAGCTAAGTTACCTGGGTACAATATAATAACTGGAAATGACAGAAAAGAATAAAGCAATGTCACTGAAGCATGAAAAAAATGGCAAGGAAAGAGAAGATACTCTGAATGATGGGATTGAAGAAGGAAGTATCAAAGAAAATAAATAAAAGCAAAAGTCGAACAAAGAGACAAAATACAGAGTTTAAAAGGAAATTTTAGACATCTGCAATCAAATAAAAAATATAACAAATTGAGATAATTAGTAGTGTGGCTAACTGATTCAGATAAGGATTAAAATTAATCAAAACAACTGCAGTGATTTGCCAAAGCTGAGATCTCAAATCAAATAGGACATGGCCTGGTGACCATTGAAATGACAGAAATATTGGCTGTGTCTTGGGGTGGAACAGAGGARTCCGCAATGCACAAATCCAGTCGTTTGCTCTGGCTGGGATCTTGCTGTAGCTACRCGGCTGATATTATACTCTGTTTACTTTTAATTTTACTAAACAAACAATGAAAATATAAATTATGCATCCCATACTCTTATATATGACAATTAAGGCATCTGCCTGATTTAAGGAAATAAAGATGCTTCCAAGTCTCCATTTGCAAATTCTTTTCAGTAAAAATGTCTGTAAGGCCCAAAGTTTTGCCATGCTTCTGTCAATGGAGTTCTTGAGAATTTCTTTCATTAAGTAAAAGCCAAGTCCTTATTCTGCAAAACAAGCTTGCTGTAACGTTATTTCAAAAGATCCTTACATTTGGGCAAATGTGGAGTGCTGCAGAATTTGCATCAGTTATTGTGCAGACCTAGGCATGTTAGAAAATTACACTGCCACTTTCCTCGTTATGTCCTAAGTGATTTACTGTCAATACTGCTCAGAAATAACCAGTAATAGTTCTCACACTGTAATTTAACTGTAAACAAAGCTAACTGAATATTTACATAGTTGATCTATTTTGTTTCCACATTTTTTTTTTAGCTGAGACACTATTTCACTGTGTTAAATATCTAATCCAGCATAAACTATTGTTGGATTTCCTTTTTTATTTCATGAATTTCATATGTCATGCTTCTGACAAGGTGAGTCTATTTTTCATTTCTGTAGTGACAAAACAAATAGACCTGTGGAAAACAGCTCAAGTATTCTGAGAATTTCTTGAAGCAAATTTGCTATTAGAAGGTTATRTTGATTCACAATTCTATTTGGTTTAAGTTCTCCAGTATCTTTCACATTTCTTTTATTTTCTATAAAAAGGTGATTGGAATTTGAATAGAGCTGATTCAAAGTTCATTTCTTCTCTCACAAAGTCCCGACAGCAGCTGCTGAAAACCTCAGCAGTGTAAAGGGGTTCACAGAGCACMCATTTGTCCTTACCCTTGTAACCAATTCCTATCAATTGTAGGATGAAGAGCTTTTYCCCCTACTTCTTTGTTTCTTGGGTTTTACTGATTCACAAAGCCACATATTCACCAAAATAYATTGTTCCTCTGTGCAAATCTTGACCTTACTTTAAGCCTAAATCAACAGCTACTCAGCTTCTGCAGACACATTAGGCCCAGCGCTGCTTCGATGTTCTGCTGCTACATGAAAATTGGTTTTTAATGAATCACTCATCCTTTCTTAGCTGAATCTATCTCCTGGGTGAAAAACACCCTTCTTCATTTCAGCTGCCCCTGAAGCTCTTTGTTGGAGCATCCTTCCCTCTGCTGAAGTGCCYCCTTCTGTGAAACTTCTTTCTCCTACACAGATGGATGTGTAGCATGAAATGCAGGCCTACTTAAACACCCAGGCAGAAAAAATTTGTGACACAATGTATTCATTAGATCATGCTAGAAGTGCTGTAAAAAAATCATTTTAATCTTTAGTATTAGCAAAATGCAAGCAAAGTCATCTTCACTTTACCCAGCACAATCTTATCTATTATTGATTCTCTTTTTAAGGTAAACTCTGGACTAAATGTTGTGAGAGTGAACAGTAGAGGGGGTCCTGCATTTGATTTCCCTTGGACTAGGAATCCCAGACATGTTTTAAATGTCTTTCTCATTTGCTCTTCTGACTCTTGTCTAGGAGAAACAAGGGGACAAGAAATAACATGACATACATGGCACACTCAGAGCTAAATCTCCACAACCTCGTTGTTGTCATGGAATGAGCAGAGAAAACGTGCCTGTTGCTGAAGAGGGTTATTTGTGAGTATTTTTCCTTAGCTTCTGAAATCACAGGCCTTTGAAAAAGAGGGAGGAAAGACAAGAGGSAACAAAACCCCCTGTATTCCTCAGAACTGTAAGATCAGAGAAGAGTACAAGAAATGTCTGTCCTGTGTTTTAGTTGTCTTCATTGGAAGTTACACAAAAGTCATCAGGAAAATAAACCCAGTGAGAAGGGATATAAAAATGGCAGGTAAAGAATAATATATTATCTAGTATTAAACCACAATGAAAGGCAGAAGCACAGCACTATGTGTCAAAACGCTTTAGATCCGCCTGTAATTTTTTTATAACCTTTTGTGGCACTGTTTAAAAGAACAGATTTTCTTGTGATCTTTGCCTAGTATCTCACTAACACAACTACTGCAAGCTAAGTTAGGGTTTCAAGATCAATAGTTTCATAGATCTACTCTTCATTTCAAATAATTTTTTTTTWAAATCAAAGAATCATAGCTATCATCAATTAAGGAAACAGAAAATTTGTGGGCAAGTAAAGCTATTCTGCTATAATGTCAAATGTATTAAAAAAGTTTTCTTCCTTTTCAGCCCCAAATTCATCAAATACATACTCTTTTGAAGAGTAYGTTTCTTTTTTTCTGACAGCTCATCTGTGGATTTAAAATAATACAGAAATAAAGCTTTCTTGCAGTTCAGAAATTCTCTCATCTCTGTTTGAAATTACGTAACTGCCTCAATCAAAAAACCCTCTGGAAAATATGTGCCAAGAGATTTGTGTGTTTGCRATTCTGTGAATAGATCAAATGTGCCATTCTCTGTATATTTCTTAAACCTTCTTTCTTACAAGAGAACTCACAGCATTCATAGAAGTTATTTTACTGTGAACTAAAAAAAGTGCACCTCTCCAAACAACTCTGTGACCAACGATTCCTATATACACTGAAAAACAAAAACTAGTTTGAATTGGGCCAGATCACAGGGTTTTTTTTTAATTATATGCCACTTTTTTTTTCTTTTTTTTTTTTTTCTTTTTTTTTTTTTTTTTTGGTACTCATCTACATTCACCTTAATGCTTCTAAATCATCATTGATTGGTGCTGTGAGGACTAGAAAAAAACTAATGAAACTAAATTAACATTCACCTGATAAAAACTGAGATAAAATTAAAATTGTTATTTACCCACTATTGTGTCTTGCTGAAGGCAGTTCCTTCTTATTCAGAAAATCAGCCTRCTGTTAAAGCAGTTGTAATCCAGGAGCAACTTCTGATCCAAAGATTTTATTCAATATGCTTTAGGTCATGCTGCAAACTCTTTTATTATTCATGGTCACTGCCTTGCTTGCTTTAGGCTTGATTTTTGGCTGTGCTCCAAGCCCAGAAAAAGCATTCAAGAGTGGAGTGTGAGAGGAGACAGTGCATGAAGGGAACAGACAGGAGAAGAGAAGCTGCAGCTGGTACAAGGCATACTCAAGGAGCAGAAATGCACTTTCAGCAGAGGTGTTCAATGGAAGTGGCGCCAGAGTGGGAACAAAGTCAGCCAGGAGAGTCTCCAGAAAGGAGAGCCAGATCATCAGGAGTCTTATTTCAGCAACAGGAAGAGGAAAGGAAAATCTGAAAATTCAGAAATTGTACCAATGATGTGGCTTCAGGATACCCATTTTATTTCTCTTGAACCTATTGAGCTCTCTGTAGGGAAACCCCACTTATATCCAAGTCCATCAAAYCCTGTTCTCAGCTAACTGCAAACCTGTGCCTAGATCAGAGCATGCCAGCAGGTTCTTGGGATAAGAAACCTGCTGTCTATTTAAACAGCAACTGGCAAAGCAAAGTGCCACTCCTGTCTGGCATTGTCAGTGATTGCATCCTGTCCATCTTAAGCACAGCCCTAACACCTCTGGATTGCCTGGATGTGACACACAGGCATTGCTTTAAATGTCAAGACTTCTCTGTTTCCTTACTAACAAGAGTGACTGCAAGTTCCTCAATGTATTTCAAATCCAMATTGTGGCAGCTGCAAAGGGTTTATTATTTATGTTCCTGTTCTTACTCCGTGCATCTTATCGATGATTCTGCTACTGTTTCTTTTCTTCTCCAACAGTACAAAGGATATTCAATGATCCGATGAAGAAAAACACCTAAGAATTACAAAGAATAATTATCTCACTGAAGAACAGTATGAATTCCCTAACAAGTCTTTCCTCCTCCACCTCACTCCTCTCCCTGAAAAATAGAATTAAATCTTTTATTCACCTAGGCCCAGTAAAGCGAAGTGGAAAAGCTTTATGGGAAGCATCTAGATAACGTCTATTATTCTATGAGAATGAGGCTTGTGAAATAGGCACCACATATATACACCCAAAGTACTCGTCTTAACAGAAAGTAGGTCATGGTTAACATAAAAGTGAATGCTTCAAAATAATCATTTTAAGAGGGTGTGACAGCATAAGAAATTAAAAATATATCAATTCTAAGCAGTTATGAGAATCCACTTGTAACCAAATGTGTTTCAATAAGCTGCCTGTACCTAATATTTTATTTAAAGGTTAGCGTTCTCAATATCCGCTATAATTTATTTTTCCAAGAATAAAACAGAGCTGCATATAGAACAGCTGGGGGGTGATTTGTTTATCATGTCTGTCAATAGATAACCTAAGTATCCAGCCTTTTCCTGGGCRTAGACAGGAGGGGATATTTTCCTATTTCTACTTTCAAAAGCTTGTCTAAATCTATGTTCCTTTACAAAGCAATACAGAATAAATATGATCAGGCAAGTTTTCAGAACTGTAATTTTAAAGAGGACAGTTGGTAATTTAAAGTCTGAAGGCACTCCATCACTGAATAAACTGAGTAAAGAGCCAAACCAACATCTTATAAAAATGAGTCAACTGAGTCTGTCTGTAGTTTAATCCTGTATTTTAACTATTTTCAGGTTACACTTGTACCAGTGAGACAGGAATGTGCTGTGGCAGCCAGGAGGGCAATCGTATCCAGGGGTGCATCAGGCACAGCATCACCAGGTGGGGCAAGGGAGGGGATTGTCCCACTCTGCTCTGCWCTGGGACAGCCTCACCTCAAGTCCTGGGGAAATTTTGGTTGCCACAATGAAGGAAAGATATAAAGTTGTTAAAGTGCGTCCAAAAGAGGGACACAGAGCTGGTGAAAAGTCTTGAGGGAAGACAAATAAAGAGCAGCTGAGAGAGCTGGAGTTTTTCAACCTGGAGAAAAGGAGACTGAGGGGAGACCTCATTGGGGTCAGCAGCTTCCTCACAAGGGGAAGAGGAGGGAGGGGCATCAATCTCTGCTCTGTGSTGAYCAGGGACAGTGATCAAGGAAATGGCCTGAAGTTGTGTTAGGGGAGCCTTAGGGATATCAGGAAAAGGTTCTTCACCGGAGGGTGTTTGGGTACTGGAACAGCTCCCCAGGGCAGTGGTCACCACACCAAAGCTGACAGAGCTCAAGGAGCATTTGGAGAATTTTCTCAAGACCATGGTGGGATTGTTGGGGCTGTCCTGTGTGGGACCAGGAGTTGGACTCAGATGATCCTTGTGGGTCCCTTCCACCTCAGGATATTCTATGATGATCCTATTGCTCTGTGATTCTACAAATGGTAAAGTAATAGTTTTATGTTTTAATATTGAATGTTCCCTAAAGAAATTACTAGGATTACAAGAAGCAAATAAGGAAATATTTTTAAAAAAAAAAAATCTCCAAATTAGGCAACAATGTTCCTCATTTTTCATTTAGAGATTTCCATCCTGCTTCCATATGTTCCAGAAAATTTTATTAATAGAAGCATATGTCACAAAGAATTGCCAGGGCAATTATTGAAAACAAGCAGAAGTCAGTCAAAGGCTCGTCCTGTGTTCACAAAAAAATGCAAGAGTTCATGAATATTGTGTTGAGACTTTTTTTTTTATGCCTGATTAATGAGCACTTCTGGAGTTTCTTCATTTTACAGTTTTCACAGAGAAATATCATAATTGACAAACCCTTMGCAGCTTTTGGAAACTAGGTCCAGAATATTTGTTGTAGCTTCTCTTAACCATGAGTGTGATATAATTCACTATTATCTTGTTGACAAGGCTATGATTTGTTTCACACATCACTGTTCATTAAAATAATATGTACYTGTGCTCTGGTTTTGTACCACTTCAAAGCTCAACTACTAACAAAGTCATGGTCAATTAGTTTAACTGGATGAATAACAGCTGGGAAACTACACAGGCTTCTCACCTTCCCATATTTTGTGTTTACATGAAATTAGAACCTCATAAATCAGTTACAATACAGTGAATTAGTTGTAGTTCTCCGCTCCTTTTATTTTATGTAAGAGAACATAATTTTCTCTTAACTTGGACACAAAAAAAAAAAAAAAAATCTCTCAAATAATTAATATCTTTTTGCAGGTTGGTAAATGCTAGAGAAATTCAGAATTAAATCTCCTAATGRGGTTTCAAGTAAGTACATATTTCTCTGGGACTTGCAGAAGTGAACTGAAAATCTTTAATGGTGTAAACCCTATACTCACTACACTGATCCCTTGTGCTCACGTTGTTGCCTTTTTTTTGCACAGGTGTAGTCTTATTGCCCATAAAAAAAATATAAAAGACATTAAAATTGAGAAAACCACCAAGTTTCTTATTCCTTATAGATGTAATCTAATGAAATATTGACCAGAAAATAATCTTGTTTGTCACTCATCTTTTTTTGGTGTCATTTGTTTAACTGGAATGTTTCATACAGAATGAGTGCAATGTTTTTTTAGTGGGCACAGGTGGTGTCAGTGCTAATTTGCCTCATATTTCAGAGYGAGTTTACTTCTGCAATTGGGAATGGTTGCACATGCAAACAAATACTGTACCCAGGGGGACCTTAGAGCCCAAGAYATCTGCTGAGCAACAGATACACATAAACACCGATCACTTAACAGAATCTTAAGTCACACAAAGGGCGACAAATGATCCAGAAAATAAAAAAAAAAACAACTGGTTAACAAAACAACGTGAGCCAAACTCATACTTTGTCTTAAATTCATCAATGTTCTTCCTACAGGGAATATTCAGCTAGAATGAAATATATCTCTTTAAAAAATGCACCGTAATATCTGTGATTTTATATTATGAGTCCTTAGACAGCTTCTGCTGCAAAAATTGTAATTTTTGTGATAAATTTCAGGAGGACTTTATTTGACAGAGAAAGTTATTAGAGGGATCCATCCAGAAGTCTTTATACAAGTGGAAAATAGTGAATTGGCTATTCTTTTCCCGTAAGCCCTGTCATCCCAGTCCACTTTTTCTACACTTCTAAAAAATAACAGAGTTAAAAAGATATATTCATATGTTCAAAAGGTTAATTCAAATTAGTGTTCATTCAAAATCTTCCTTTCATATGTGAAAACTAAGCTTAGCTTATGGATTGCTGGCACAGACTAAAACCAACAGAGAAAACAAATCCAAACCCAAACTTGCAAAAAAAACCCAGCCAAAAAAGCACAGCCATGGTGGCTTAGTTGAAGACAAAATATGTGAAAGCAGCTTTCACATTATATTAGAGAAGGAACAGAATCTTTTTTTGTAAGCCCTTTACTAATAACAATTTCTACTTTTCTTTTTTTTTCCACCTGTGTTTTAGCAGACCAGGTTCTGAAGGGATTTCAATATTCTCTGTAAACTCACATTACCTATGCACAGAAATCCTTGCAGACCCAGATTCCTCAGAAGACCTTGTGCTTTAATTTTTCAGTTAGTGCCTAGAGCAAGACAGCACAGACAAACCAAGCATTTAAAAGTCTGATTGTTTTGGGCTTTTTTTTTTCTTTTTCTCTTTCTTTTCTCCTTTTTTTTTTCTTTTTTCTTTTTTTTTTTTTTTAACTATCCTAATGATTAAAGTTAAATGAAAACAGGGGAAAATAGGTCAAAAATACCATCTCAGAAACTTTGATTTGAATTGTGTTCTGAATAAGTTCAAAATTGAATTGCTTGATGTTATACTGCAGCAGAGGTTGGGCAATTTGAATTTTTATTGTTCACGAGCAATTTTTCCAGAACACAGGCAGTATCATAACATGCCTTATTACGTCACACTAAAATACAGTAAATTTAATTAGATATTGGGAAGAAATTCTTTGASGGTGGTGAGACCCTGGCACAGGTTTCCCAGAGAAGCTGTGGCTGCCCCATMCCTGGAAGTGTTCAAGGCCAGGCTGGATGGGGCTCTGAGCAACCTGGAATAGTGGAAGGTGTCCCTGTCCATGGCAGGAAGATCAGAATGAGATGACTTTTAAGGTTTCTTTCAACCTAAGTCATTCTATAATTCTATGATTTGACAAAGAAGAGAAAAACTGTCCCCTTATAAACTAAATAATATGGCTATATATTTTGGACCCTAGTAGAGAACACTGCTATCTCAAAAATATTAGTGCCATCAACTCACATCTTCCCACACCTTCTTCATAACTCTCTTAGGCATGACCTGCTCCAGGCCTTGATGAGGAAGCCTAACAGTAGCAGAAAAGCAAGAGAGATGAAAAGTCAAAATCTAAACCTTAGGTAAGCACTAARTATCATTTGCTCTTAACTGTATCATTGTCTCTTGAGCAAATATCCAGCCAGGTATTCTCTGATTGACTCCAGAAGGAAAGTTCTTCACTCAAATGTCCCCATCATAGTCAATTATTAGCACAACACAGTCATTGTTTCGTTGCACTTGTGTATGTCCAGCATATCAACAAAACCCGAAAAAGCTTTTAAAAAGTCATGTCTTTTAGGTTGCATCTAACTCAGAAACAGAGAATGAGTAATAGCCATAAAATGCCTTCCTAAAAATAAGCTAAAAGCCTGAAGCAATAGTGTAACAAGAAATGTTCTTACAGTAGCATGGGTTTCTGGGGAAGTAAAGATTTTTAAATATTTCAAGGTGATTCCTCAAGGGAAATACCTCATACTTCGTGATCTCCAGGGCAAAGTACAAAAAAATGAACTTACAGGAGGAAAAAAATATTAAAGGTTGGTTTGTCAGTGCCAAAACAGCAAATGATGGGTGTTTATATACTTGGTCTAAAGAGACCTTTAATCCTGGATAGTGAATCTGGCAACTTATGAATTTAAAGCTTAATTTAAACCTATCAGATTTGATTGGATTGCTGGCTTCCAACATAAAAAAAAAAAAGTTAATTTTCCCATGTCCATGAAAGCTACATACAGGGCCAAGCAGGAACTCCCTGCCAGATACGGCTATCATTACTTTGGGTCCTGCCCTCTCACAAAATCCAGCTTTGGCAATGCTCAGGATCTAAGAGGGATAAGAATTTCAGATAACTTGACTGACAGCATCTCTTGCAGCGCTACAGGGAAGTGATGGGCTCCTGCAGAGAGTCTCACAGGCTCTGGATGCTTTTTGTACTCCTCAGTGTCACTTCTCACACACCCAAATMACAGCTGTCACTGCTACCTTGTCTGCTGCTCTTCACTCAGTGCTGAGCTCCACATCTTGTACTTTGGCTCTGCCATGAAAGCTGATGGATAATCCCCCATCTCACATCCCCTGTGAGGAGGTTCACTCGTGTCATTTGAGGAGAGATGACAACTGACACAGCTGTGCCCTGAGGAAAAAGGGCACTGAAAGGGGATCCTTGCTGAATGAACAGCCAGAGACCAAAACAACTTATAGTYCCATGCATTATAATAGAAGAAAAAGCAGTATTTCTGTCCTTAATGTAGTACTTTCTGTAGTCAGGTTTTAGCTCAACAACAATTTATGAACAAAATTAAGKCACAGTACTTGCAATATTACAAATATGACTGCACATTCTTACAACATTGTGGAGAGAGAATGTAATTCCCAAAGTCATTATTTCAGTCATTATTTCATGGAATTATAAAATCCTAGAACAGCCTCGGTTGTAAGGGACCTTAAAGATTCTCTTGATACAATGCTCCTGCATGAACAGGGACACTTTCCACTAAACCACTGAAAGCCCCATCCAGCCTGGCCTTGAACACTGCCAGGGATGGGGCAGCCACAGCTTCTCTGGGCAAACTGTTCCAGTGTCTTACCACCCTCAAGGTAAATAATTTCTTTCCAATGTCTCATCTAAACTCACTCTCTGTCAATTTGAAGCCATTCCCCTTTGTCCTGTCACTCCAGRCCCTTGTAAATAGTCTCTCTCCATCTTTCCTGTGGGCTCCCTTCAGGTACTGGAAGGTCACAATCAGGTCACCCCCAGGGCTTTCCCCCAGGGCTGCTCTGGGTCTGTTCAGCCCCAGCCTGGATTGTTCTGGGGGTTTCCTCTACCCAGGCCCAGCACCTTGGACTTGGTCTGTTAAACCTCATGAGATTCCCATGGGCCACTTCTTGACCTTGTGCAGGTCCCTCTGGATTGCCCTGTCCATCACGTGTGTCCCCCACACCACTCAGTTTGGTGTCAYCTACAAACCGGCCGAGAGTGCTCTCGATCCCTTTGTCTGTGTCATTAGTGAGGACATTAAATAGCGCTGATCCCATACAGACCCCTGAGGGCACCACTGCTCACTGATGTCCATCAGGACTCTRARCTGCTGACTGCAACTCTTTGGATGTGATTGTCCAACTAATTTCCTAAATATCTGACAGTCCACCCATYGAATCCAGTCTCTGCAGTGTAAGAGAAGGATATTGCCAGGAACTGAGGCAAAGGCCGTACAGAACTTCAGAGAAATGGCACCCGTAACCCTTCAGTAGAATACTACCAGCAGAGTCAGGCAGGATTTGACCTTGGTGAATCAAATTAGAACAGAAATCATTAAATGCTAGGAAGAGCAACCCTGTTCATGTTATTTTGAAAATACTAATTCTTTAAAAAAGGCTTATAAGCCTTCTTAACTGTAAAAAGGGTTTTGAGATGGCTTAGGCAAGTGTCTCAAATCACCTCCCTGTCCCTGTTACATCTCTATGCTTTGCTCAGGTCCTGGCAATGAGAGTGCCCAGGGTGTGTTTGCAGTAATAGGTGACAGGCATCATGTTTTCCTGAGATATGTTGTTTATGAAATGAATTAACTTGGAGGAATGATTTACCTGACCCAGAGACCTTGGGCAGCAATGTGCACAACTAAAGCTGAGAGGCAGCCAGCCCCTAAGAACAAAGGAAAGTTTCTCACTTCCCATTTATATTTATTAGTGTTAAATGAACCATAATTCTGAAGTCTAAATAAACAAATCTGAGCTTTGAAATTTTRTTTTTCACACTTTTCTAATCTCATATTAATCTTACTAGGAGTATTCTCTGAGCTGTCCTAAAGGGCAATATTTCTCTTCTTTTTTGCCTTGTAAAGAAACATGATATATAACATATTTTGATGAAAACACATTTTTTTTTTTTTCACAAGAATGATGAAACTGTGCAGAAAAAAAATGCTGTTATACTCAGCAGGTATCTCAAGAGTAAAAATGAGAGTCTACAGGCAGAGCAGAGGCAGTGTCAGGCTGAGAATTTCTGTAAGACTCTCAAAATGAGGRCAGCAACAAGTGTTGAATTTCTCCAGTCAGGACATTACTGAATTTTTAGCTGATTTTTGTACCTCAGATTACAAAATGTTTAATCAAATATTTTCTCTGAGAGAATAGACCAGAACTAAAATTTCTTTTAAAAGTCATATAATTATCCTTGTCCCAAAGTTATTTGAGAAAGATTAGCGATGTTGTTCCTACAGGAGCAACAGATGATGAGTTTGAATAGCTATAAACAAAAATAGRATTCAGAACTGCAGAGTGTGCTTTCCACCAAGCTGCAGGAGCTGGTTCACAGACACAACAACACTGGGAAGAAATCTCCTTTGGCAGGCACAAGCTTTTTGGCAAACACRCAAGAGGTGTGAAGACAGTTTGTTACTCAGAATATTCATGCAAATTATAGAAACCAACTGAAAATAATGAGAAAATTTGGGTTCCTTAATCCTCAAAAGAGGATAATTTTAATAATTTGTGATAATTCTTTCCATTGTATTCTGTACTTCCCTTTTTTTTTTTTCTTACAAAGTGCAATTTTTATGAAACAAACTTTCTCAAACTGCAATACCATTATATTGCTTTATTATTTGAAGATGCATTTAGACAACTAGATGACATCAGTTAATGATGATCACTAGATGATGCCAGATCATCATTTTAAAAGTTAATCATAGATAGAGCATATTTCATTGCTGTCCCAAATTCAAAGATTACAACCTAATAAGGAACTTCAAAGTTTACGATTAAAACACAGAAATGTAAAAAGGAAATGAAAAGTAAATTGAAATTAAATTCTGCTATGGTACTTCCACAGAATGGCAATTAATATGTATAATAGTGTTGATGTGGCTTTAAAAAATAGGTTGGTTTTTTTTTTTTTTTTTTTTTGTGTTTTCTTCATATTGATCATGAGCTAATATGCACTTGGAAATGGTAGAGGTTTAACAATGAATTTCAGTGAGTATGTTTGTTACCATGTTCAGGACTGAGACTTTGATATCACTTTTAAGCTACATGCCTGAATTCTGCCCATGTTTCTCAATTTTCGTTGGTGCAGTAATAATGTTAACACCAGAGGTCCTAATCTAGAAGCATGCTTTTTAAAATACAACAAYGTAAACCTCTGAAGCTTCAAGGAATTTATTTTGCCAAAAAAAGAAAAATTGCTACGTACTGTTTCTAAGCAGTTATAAAATTGCATTTAAAGGATAACATCTACGAATATCATAGTGCCTCAAAATGTATACAGCAGAAAATGTTCAAGACCACTGCTGCAATGATACAGCAGGAAAAATCCAGTCATACTTTTCTTCATGTTTTTCACACAGTTTATATAACTTTTTAATACTTCCCCAACCTCTAGGGGAAAGAAATTAAACCCATGCAATCTCATATCCCATTTTGGTCAATATGAGTCAGGTGAGATACAGAAATAACATACAAACCAGTGAAAGCACTTGTGTGATTGTACCTACACTGAACTCATTTTAATTAATGACTCACCTCCATCGTGCTAAGAATCCATGTGACTGTCAGCAGAAACCCAGCTAAATTAGACCAAAGTTGCCTCTGAGAGTGGGCAGAGGGAACAAATTCCTGATTATCAGGCTTTGCAGGAACTCAGTCCCAGCTGTGACTACACTGAGGTGTACAGCAGGAGGGTAATGAAGAAGATGTGGATTCAAACACTCTCTTGAGCACAGGAGGAGAGGTAGAAGGCTGCATATTTGTAATATTGTTGGTAAATATATTTTCAATTTTGCTAGAATTTTCCACACTGCTTCTGCCAACTCGTATTTATAAATTATTTATTTCTTACAACTGATTTGTCAAGATACTGAATTTTTTTATGTCTCTTTTATAAAACTGTATATATTCTCTACAGAAGAAATTAGTCACAACTTAAGCTTTTTCTGGTGACTATTTAACAATCATAAGCCAAGGCATTTATTGTACAAACTCACTTTAAAGACAAGTAGTGACCATCGTGTCAACACAAATTCTTCCAATTGTTTATTATCTTTATGTTTAATAAGGTATGTCCTTTTCCCAGTCCTAATTTATATARGTTAGAATTTTAGTCACTGAACTTCTTTGTACTTCTTTAATCTAGTTAAATCAAGCAACCTTTTTCCATTGGAAATCCTCTAAATTACTGATGAGTCTACTAAATTACCTTTTTAACCTTCTCTTGGATAAACTGGCAGAACAGTAAGTGTTAAGAACACACGTAGGCTGGACAGATGGCTTAAGGGAGATACAACTCCACCTTCATGTCTCTCATTAGCTCTACTCTGTATAATGTAAATTTTCTAATCAGATGAAGTGGTCTAGAATTGCACAGTTTTCCCATTCAGACATTACCTAAATGTATGCAGCTCAGAATAATTTAATATATCTAATGCATTTCATCTAAAATGCTGTATAATTTTAATAGTATTTTTCATTATCTCGGAAGCTCTGTTGTCTTCAAAAGATTTTTAAATTATACCAACTTAAAAACAAGATTATCTCATTAGGGTCATTTCATCTGTAATGGTATCTGGAAATCAACTTCACCCTTGAYTGATGAGCAGTAGGCTCCATGGGAAGTCAAAGTAAAATCAGCAGTGCAATTATGATAGAGTTAAGTYCTTTCAACTGTAGGTTGCAATTCTGGGTTGTGCTTTTGACAGTTTGATATCCAAATTCCTGTAGGATCTTTTATTAAAACACAACTTTGCCTCATTTTGTGCTTCCACTGACTGATTCAACAGTTCTCCAAGAGAATGTCGTGTTAGTAGACAATATGAAGTAACAAATAATGCTGAACTGAGATARGGATGTGCACCTAATCCTTGGGAAACARWGACCTGCCTTTTCCTCAGTCACCAYGGTCAGTTTTCTTGGTTCTATGGGAGTTATAAATTCTCTCAGAAACAGAGGATTTATTTACCCAGAACCACCTGGAAATTTCAACCCWGATGAACCCAAGAGCAGCAGTAACTAATTTTGTGGTTGAAATGTGTCTGAGTTGTGGAAAAGTAGATTGTATTCAAAGTGCAGGGAGCAGAGAGGGATGGAATATTTAAAAAAAAACATGCAGATACTGTTAATGTGAAGGTTCTAGAGTATGTAACACACGTGTKTGTATTCCAGCTCATTGGGGAAAGTTAAATCCCTCTGTTCAATTAGAATCATATTGTGTTTTTCTCATGTATCTTCTTTGGTTTGTTTGCTTTTACTCCACAATCCCTWCTTAGGTATATTTTGTTAGAGGGGAGGACCTAGAAGGACAGTTATTATTCATTATTATATGATTAATAACAGCAGTTTAATGGACGGGAAAAACAACAACAACAACARCAAAAGAGGTGGAATAGTGATTGCCTCTTMCTAACCACAAGTTAGCTGGTTTGTACTGGACTTTTAAGAAGCTCTGTCAACAAATACTACATCATGAATTATTCATTCTACCAGCTCTATTAATTCCATTACAATGGTAACACATCCCTAGGGACTGAGACTCAATTCTCCTTCTGTCTACTGGCATCACAAGGAAATCTAAAGGAGAGAGTGAAAATGGCCCTACCATTCATCACATTTTGTTTGTCACGTTCAGAGGAGCACATTATTTATACATGAAGATTAAATATGCATTTATTTGTCACAAGCAAGGATAAAATGATTAATATGGCTTCTGAAAACCAAAAAGTATTTACAAGGGAAACAACCGATCCAGAATCGTAAAGTCGCAATTAACTTTTCAGTTATACAACGAAATGGCAACATAATGGGTAATTTTACTGCATAACTGAAGAGACGGTGGTTTGCATCACAGAGCTTCTTCAGATCAAAAAGTGATAATGCATTGGGACATTATATCAGATAAAAAGCCTGAAGAAATATAGCCACCTCTTATAATAGTAAGAGGTAATTAAATACTTTTTTTTTTTTTAATTGAAGTGTAGTTTAAAAATATTTGTATTCACCTGCAGTTTAAAAGGCAGGGAGAGGTCTATCTCAGCATCTGAAAAAAGTTTGTAATCCCATAACGAACAAGGACAAGTCACTTGTACAAATAGTCCTAAAGGAAGTCACTGCTCACTGAAACACCTGTGGAGATCAGACATCATGGAAAAGAGAGATGAAGTGCATGAGGCCAGGGATGAAAGGTATCAGTTAACATGGGGATATTCTCTATATTTGAAAGAGCATAGTCTATAATTCAGCTGAATTTCTCTTGAGCTATCAAGAAAAACAKGCCAATAAAGAGAGTTTTGGGAGAGTGGAGGCAGCAGCAGAGGATTGACCACAAGGGAAGAGCTATGATGTGGTCAGGGCTGGATGGCAGTGCCTTCTACTGCAGATTTCATTTTTAGGTCACTAGAAACACCTTCATTTTTCCTTCACGGAGCACTGTGGGTGAGCACAGTGCTCCCAGTGCCAATTCCATACCGCTTTTTGGTGCTCTGAGCAGATGAACTAGGTTAAGCAAAGCAAATCACTGATAATTAAGTATAATTTTGTTGACTGGCACTATTTCTTTATTTCTTTCTCCACACAAAACAAGTCCCCTATCCCCAGATAAAGCCAGAGCACAGACTGCAGGTACAAGTCAGAATAGCAACTATATTTAACACTTATGARACACTACATTTCATTTGTTTCCTTTAAAGCCAGCTTTAAGTTTAGCACAGGAACATGAGTTTAAGAGTATAAATTTAACGCACTGATTTAAGGGGGAACAGGTTTCAGGAAAAAAAAACCAACAAAAAAAAAACAAATATTTTATGGGGTGTGGATGCCCAGAGGCTCTCAGGGGCTGCTTTGTGGCCTCATTGAGTCTTCCCTGTGTACAATCCACTAGGCTTGGCATGCTGCAGGCAAGGAATTGTTCTTTCAGCACTGGGGSTCTAACACACGTGCCCAAAAAAGGGGGATTTAGAAAGAGAATTGCCAAAATTCAGTACTTCAGGACAGTTAGGAGAAGCTGGCAATGCTAAGAATCCAAATTTGGAGCTCAAGCACCCAGAGCTTAAAYGTTACCTGAGGCACTGGAGAATAATGGCAGCCACACAAAGTACAGAAATAAAGGTCTTCCCTATTTTAATTAAGAAAGGAGTTGCAGTGCTATTTTAATTTGTCCTTCTAAACAGTAGATTTCCTGAAATGCATATGTCTTGATCCCTGGGCAGTGTTCTTCTAAGTGGAAATCTCTCAAAACAGATCTCCTTGAAGTTGCTCTGGGGATCTGAGCCACAGGTATTTTCTGCAAATTTGGCACACTTATTTCTGGAGATATTGACCAAAATCAATGTTATCAATGTTATCCAGCACAGCTACACTCCTCTGTCTGTGGCATTGGGTGAGGAAAATGAAATTAAGATTTCAGGGGGCTATTGCTGTGCTGTGGAGAACACTTCTTCCATAGAAAAATCTTTCTTGACTCTTAGGTCCTCATGTATTTCTACCCTCACTTAGATGAGCTGTATAATTCAAAAATATGGCTGTACATGCATTTAGTTCTCAAAACGGCTGGGAATTATAAGCGTAAAGAGCACAGAACCACAGTCATAAAATCCAAGGAAAATGAAGCGTTTCCTAAAACTAGTTACTTGTCTAAATATAATTCACTCAGTATAGTTCATCAACTTTAACTATATCTACTTGCTCACATTATGAAGGTCAAACACAAAAACGGATTTGAACTCCAGGCATTTATACATTACCAGCTACCCATCCCATATATCAATGGCTCGTTTAAGGAACAAAAATAAACACTTCACTAACTTGATAGTCTGTGGAACAGACAGTCTGGAAAAGATGTAAATAATTAGTGACACACCATATAAGAGAGACCTGGAAGAAGGTCAAGAAATCATACCATGAGAAAGGCTCAGGCATACATTTAACACAAGAGCTCTCTCTAGGTTATCATGGTTGCATTGTTTTATTAGTGTTGTTAAACAGAGAAGTAATAGGACTTGATAAAGCAAAGCAGAAGAGCATATTTTCCTTTCACTGCCTGAGCATTCATTTCAAAGACTTAAATGCAGAAAGTCAAGGGGGTAGTTTTTGTTTCTTTTTTTTTTTTTTTTTTTTTTTTTTTTTTTTTTTTTTTTTTTTTTTTTTTCTGCAGTCTTCAAACATCAGGCATTCTTAGGATAGACTCAACCTACAGAGGGACAGAGATCCTTGTCATTTTTTTTTTTGTGATGGGAATTTGGTAGAATAGTCAATAGAACATTTATTTTTATTGGTACTGCTAGGTTCTGAAATTATCAGGATCATTGGGGGATCTGGGAGAGATTTTCAACATAATATTATAAACTGCAACAAAGCATGTTTATTAATGTTTTAATGCATTAATTTTTATTAATGCATTTAACACTTTAATCCCTGTGTCAAGGACAGGCAGTCCTTTAGATAATCTAAGAAAAATTGCCGACTTTCAGCTAAATGTACAAGACCAACCTCAGCCTATTYTGTAGTTTTAGCAAAATTTGGCTTGGAGGCCATTAGCACATATAGCAGACACAATCCAAGCTTTAGAAAAATGTGCTTGTGATCCAGAAATAACTGAGGAAAAGGCTCATTCAGTCAGTTATGACCTTGATTCTGTTGATATTTTTGCACATACCTAACTCACGCATATGGATAGCCCTCCAAACCACAACAGAACTATTCATAAAGTCAGCAARTATTGGAATAAAGAGTTCAGTCCTACTTTTAGGAGTCATGGGTATTGATTATATTATGGTGTTCACTGTTTATAAAAACTCCTAGAGATATRTCTTCTTAAATATAAGTAAAAGAAACCTACTGAGATTCTGATTTCCTTTATTAAAATGTTGTTGCATATGATGTGCACCAAAGTATGTAATGAAGGAGACACATGAGTCCTTGGAAATAATCATTCAAGGCCATAAAAGAAAAAAATAACAGTCTGTAGTAATGAGGTAGAAAAAATATTTATCCTTTAAGGCAGTCATGGACTGGGTTTGAAATCCTTGTAAAATATATGGTTGGATGTTTTGACTCCCAGTTATTAAATATTTCAYCATCAAGTTCAGTTGCCAGGCTGTCTTTTTCGTGATATTGCACAGTTGATGGCTGATGTTATAACTGGTGATGCTGCAGTATAAGATTGACAAATTGCAACATTAAATCTGCAGAACAATACTGTGAAAATTATTTTGGATACAATGTACTAATGTGCATCATGGACATTTCAGGGCCAGAAATTATTCATTGCGGATTGTTGTTTGTGTTTGTTTTATGGGGAAGAGATATTTTCTACTTTATAAGGATTTTGAAACACGGCATTTCTTTTTGTTCTTGTCAAGACAAAGAAGTTGTAAAGATGATAATAATTTCTACCATGTGTTTGAGAAGTTTGTATGCTTAGCATACCTTTCTCGCCTCATTACAAAATGTGTTATGCTTGTGGCTAACTCCTGAGGAGCAGTTAGACATTATTCCTAATTATTGCATCATCAAGAGTGCAGAGAAAGGCTTCTACATCAAGAAGACAGTCAAATCTCAATGAAAGCTGGAAATTTCAATCATATTTCCAAAAGGAAGAAAAAAAAAGAGGAAATTTTCATGTAAGTTAATTTTTATCCTCATATTCTTTAATGATACATAATAAGACTGTAATGGCATCATTACAGAGTATCATTACAGAATGATCCTGAGGAGGACAGGACATGCTGTGTTCTACAATACACTGGAGCTCACATTATTTATATGTTCTTATTATTTCTACAGCTTTTAAAAAGAAATTGTTTTAACCAACTCTGGTTTAGCAGCATTTTATAATTTGTTCTGCTTTGCCCTCTGGCATCTCTCCTCATGGGCTCTAGGATCCAGGGCAAGTTGAGTGCAGGGTGGAGAAGGAAAGTAGCATCTTCCGGGCAGCACTTGCCAGTAGCTTTCTGAAAGAATTAATTCTGTAAATGCCAGCTAGGCATGCTGGACTTTCAGCAAGAGAAGCCACACTGTTTTCATGATGAGCAACTAAAGAYGTGATTTCCAGCAGGTCAGAGCTGGGTCTATCAATTTTACAGCAGCTAGGAAGACATTTTTTATTATTCCAGGTTCACTGATATGACCATARTATTTTAAGAATTTAGGTTATTGTCAGGATTTCTAGTTTGGTGCTCACAGACACAAATATGAAAATACAGTAGTTAGGCAACAGTTAGAAATGTCTGGTTTAGGGCATCACTGTAAAATATTTATCTATTAATTCATTATTAAAACATTATTAATTCATGTTAATGCATAATTAAAACATTCTTGATTTAAGAGTAATTACACAATATTCGCACTGGAGAGACTCTTTTAGGGTACCTTTATTGTCAGTGGGGAAAAAAAACAACCCAAACAGTTCTAGAGTATCATTATTCTTATCCTAAAACATGTAAGACAAGACAGAAGAATTACATTCAAAATGTATCTATCACAATTGACTATACCAGAATCTAGATCAATTTATAATGGTATTGTGGACATTAAAAGATAGATGAATTAAAACCCAATTTTATGAGTCAAATTCTCCAAGGAAAAGAAATCTTAACTGGGATATAACTTTTGYTTATATAGTTCTATTTTCCTGTACAACTTTGTGTAGGTGTAAAACGTTTTTTTTCAAATATTTGTTCCTATAAGTTGGTTCCAAAGTTGGTTCCCTTGAAATCCTTTACTCCCTTTCTTCACTGTAAGGGTTTTTTTTATTATTATTTAAATTTTGTTCTCTTCAGCTCTGTTCATATTGAAAAGTTGGAAGATCTCACAAATTATAATAGGTGCATTACTTCAAAGGGATCAGGAAACACAATTCTATGCAATCAAAACATGTTTCATTTCTTTGGCAACGAAAATGAAAAGCAACAAAGAGCTTTCTAAATCCATGAGCCAACTGATCTCAGGTATGGCCACAGTCTCTTATCCAAGTTCCTACAGAGATGGAAAAGAACAGATTGTACTTGGACAAAAGCATGGGAAGAAGAGAAATGGAAAAGCAGGATAATAAAAAAGAGAAAGCATTTAGGCACAAGAGAGCTCAA
>NW_026623385.1:1613246-1617004 GCF_030028575.1 Malurus melanocephalus | reverse complement strand
ATATTAAGTGGCAAATAATACAAAATAGATCTTAATATACAAATATAGGACAATAAACTTAAATGTAGCCAGCAGTGACTCAGAAAATYGGATCAGGAAAAAATGGCTGTATGACCAATTTCCCAGCTGAAAWTTTTGGTCTGTAGTGACTTGTCTACCCAAATAACACCAAAGTTTTTATTTACGGCCTTCCATCGATTTCCTGAGAGACCTTTCTTTGAAGACTGTACTTTCTGAAATGACACAGCAGGTAGCTCTAGTATTTGCTGACACCGATGTCATTCCCAGAAATAACACCTTTTTAAGGTGCTGCTACCATAGGGAGGCAGTGGCAGGGCATTCCTCCAGCTCCCAAGGGTTAATGCCCACGGGTTAAGAGAATGGTCAGTGCCCAGGCAGCACCTTCAAATCGCCTYAACACCGCACTAAGTGCAGAGTAATGAGTTACAAATAACACTTGTACACACGCACCTTTAATTCAGAGTTCAAGAACTACATGAAATGAGTTTTGTGACCTCGATTCAATTGTCAGAAGCCAAGAGTCCAGATCAATAAACCCATGGCCTCAGGGGAGAGTAATTAGCACCCTGGCAGAAAGTGCCATTGCACTTGCCAGGAACTGAATGGTCAAAGAGTCACATCTCTTCTGTCTCTTTTCAGAAACATACCACAAGATGAGAATTTTTTCCTGCTGTTCTCAACTTGAACCTGGGGCTTAGACTAAGCAGAATAATGAAGCCTTCAGAGATATAGATCAGCTTTCTCTTTTGGAAATTAGATCTTTACAACCAATTAAGTAAATCTCATACTTAGCTCCAATTTTAAATAGAGTTATTACCACAATAAGCAGAATAGCATATTTTTACTTCTGATTTCCCACACCACACTCAGAAGGAAAGGCCTGCTTCTTACTGTATTCATTTTCATTTTGCATTTCTTAATACAAACTAATTATCCTTTATCTTTCAGCATTCTGCACAATTTATCTGTCGACTGTCCAAACAAATACTTTAAATGATGGCACTTAATGGGACCTTTGCCCACACTGTTTGCTTTATGAAATCATAAATATTTCCTGGACTGCATTAGCAATAGCAGGAGCCTTTTCAAGCACATACTTGATAACATTGAACTCAATGAATTCAAGTAATGCATTAGGAAATAACATCTCATCCATAAACCATCRTGTTATTTGCTCTACCCCTTCTATTCATCGTTCATTAGATCACAACAAGCTCATGTGTCCAGTTTGGACCACCAAGTACAGCAAAGACATCTAGAAGCTGAACAAAGGTAAGAGGAGACATATTAAACTAATCAGCTCTCAAGCATTTGTCACATGAGGAGAGGCTGAGGGAACTGGACTTCTTCATCCTGCAGAGGAGAYGGCTGCAGGGAAGGGTCTGGGACAAAAAAAAATGGGTATCAATTCAAAGATGCTTAGGGCTAGGTATAAGAATAAGTTGGAATTTTTTTTCCTCAAGGATAGTCAGGTATGGGAGTTAAATGTTTTAAGCCTCATCTCTAGAGGTTTCCAAGACCTGCTTGGAGAAAGTCCTGGGGAGCCTGGTCTGCCCCAGAGCGGGCCCTGCTCGTTTGGGCAGGAGGTATGGCTACAGAACTCCTAAAGTCCCTTCCCCACCAAGTGACTCGGTCATGCTACAGCTGTAATGTAGGAATGACCAGGACATTAACTTCAGGAGTACAGCACTTCAGTGCTAATTAGTCCACTGACATTAGCTAATGTGACGAGCTAATGTCAATGGAGTCAAGCTGCTGCAGTCACTGTGTCATGCTGGCACTGCCACAGCGCCATTTCTCTGTTTCAGAAGATTCCTAATCTTGTGAACAAGCAATCCTGAGAGGGAAACAAACCACATATATTGTCTGCTTCCTGACTTTCCAACCACTAATCACACTTAATTTTACTAGTATAAACTTATGGTATGAAAAAATGAGSGATGCAGAAAAAAAGAACTAGACTTGGTGGATAATTCTGCATTTCAGTGTTTCTGTAGGATCTATTTGTTTCCTTTGTTACAACCAAATTATGGATGAAAGCGAACATCTCATTTTCCTACAGCTAAGACTGTGGTGGCACAATTAGTGTTATGATGCTCTAAAAGTCCAAATGGTGMAAGTAAAAKGGAAAARCCTTATTAATAAAAGAYTACAATTGTTATCTGAGTGTCTGTSCCSTTTCTCTGGAGTTATGCCCACCCATTCAAGGTCCCTGTGTGTTCCAAGGTTGACAGTTTTAGGTTCCATTAAGACTGAGGATGTTTTAAGATGAGTTATAACTATCCTGAGGTCTTCACAGAGAGGAGTGTGCTGTTAGTGATAAGATATTTTTCCTCCTTAGTGCTGGGGCTTTCTTTCAATCCATTTTCCTCTCCCCACYTGTTCCCTTTCCCCTGCTTCCAGGGGAGAGGTGAATGCTGGCTTACAGTTCTCCTGTACCCCAGGGGTCATTTGTCCATCTGGGTCACCAAAGGGCCCCTTCCTCAGTGGCATTCCCAGAGCTGGAGCTCAGGCTGGGMAAGGGCAGCCCCTGGCATCCAACACAGCCCAATTCCTTCCCCCAGCACAAACCAAATTAACAGGGCCAAAGCTCACCTGCAATCTGTGCAGGAAATAGCACAGATTATAGGCCCTGACTGGTTTGTATTTGCTACTAAATAGGGTACCTGAAAACTGCTTAAAATCTTGGAATAAAAAGGAAAATTCTATTTCTYTTCAGATGTGATGTCTTGAACTCTATTCACCTGTCAGTAATGTGAAGAGGAGATTTTGATGCCATTTATGTGGAAGACATAAGAGAGAATGAATACTCTACCAGGTGAAGTTTCTAATAATTGCCTGTTTTAATTATGTGGAAAGGGAAAGCAGATATTTAAACTATCATGGTGACCACTAAAAAATTTTAGGACATTATGAGTCAGATTTCAGAACCTTTTCCATGAAGAAGAGAGGAATTAGGTGAAGATTTTTATTAAGATCTATTCAGAAAATAGATTAAATTGGTACTGATGTTTTGAATGTACTCATGTGAAAATTGTTCAAAGTCACATGTATAAAGGAGGTGCAAAGATGAAAATATTTCTAGCCACAGACCATGGATCTTATTGTATAAAGACTATGAATCTGACCTGCCAGAGGACTTTCTTTGGCTAGAGTCTATTAAAATCCCATGATAGATTAGTCATGAACTTTTGGAGAAGAGGTAAGGATCATGCCCATGCTGATAAATTAGGTGTGGGTTTGAGATCAAGCCTGTGTCCTCTGCGGGTGATTGAACAGGGAATCAAAGAAGAGATGAAAGCGTTTTATCCTCTGAACCATCCCTTTTCTCAATTTATTTTTTATTTTCCCAATATTTTGTTCATCAGCCACTGTTTTGAAAAATTCATGCATGTTTGAATATTTTGAACTATGTCGTATTAATTAAATTTCAACTTCTTAAGTTTTAACCAAGGAGCTTTTGTGAATCACTGATTCTTAACTGAAGGCTAACTTGTTTTTCAGCAGCAGGTTTTTTTCTAATTCCTTTTATTTAACAATATGTGAGAATTAAACTTGTAGAATAAAACATTGAGAAATATTTTTAAAATTAAAACTTGAGATGGTTCAGTACAATACTATTTTTTTTTTTAATTTTTAATTCACTAGTAGGAATCTTGTCAAAATTCAGGCCAGAAAAACATTGTTTTTTATTATTTTGATTTATTAAATACATTCCAATAATGGATGAAGGTTCT
>NW_026623385.1:1595010-1613235 GCF_030028575.1 Malurus melanocephalus | reverse complement strand
TTTTTTTTTTTTTTTTTTTTTTTTAAAGAAGGATAGAGTTAAAGCAACCTAACTTTAAAGAGAAATACTTTTGATATATGTGAGGATGATATGAGTGAAATGAAAGTAAAGATAATTGGTGCATAATTTAGAGACATCTTGAATTAATTTGAATGTGCACTGTTTAGGCATATATTCCTTAATGTTATCATGTTTGTTATATTGATTAATGAAGTATTGCATCTATTTGGAGAGCTTTCAAAATTATCTTTGGCTGTAGACATTAATGAGCTCATTTAAGGTAACACAGCCATTCTGTCCAAGCAGGTGAAATGATGCCAGCATTTGTTGCCACCAAATCCTCTGAGCTGCTGTCTAGAGAATGATCCTACCATTCCCTTTATTAACTAACATGGTAAAAAAGTGCCTTTATTTGCACCTGAATAGGGAGCAGTCGAGCAGAAGAAAAGACACTGAGCTTCCACGTTTTCATTCACAGATCAGAAATGATTTGTTCAAGCTTCCCCCCAGATTTTCTCAAGTCATGTCCACAGTGACCCAGCCTTCTCCCCACTGGGTAAGCTTGAATCAGGACCAGAGTAGCATTCACAGGCTGCTGTTGCCTTTAACCTTTCTTTATCAAGACTTCAAGCACTGCACAGTTTCAGAACTCTCTGGCTCCTTGTGTTACAACAGACTGAGGCTCAACAAAGAATCAAGGGTAAGAGTTCACTTTAAATTTTGTCATGGTTTCCTAGATGAATTTAAGCAGGTCACTCTTCATTCTGTTCCCTTTTTCCTGTCTTGAAAGAGGAAGAAAAAATAGATTTGCCTCTTTATGAAGTCCTTTAATATGTATAAACCATAAGTCTCTATAAATCCCAGGTATTACTACTGCCTCCTTTATTCTACTGAAAAATGACTGAGCAAAACACTTGATTCAAGACAAAATTAACATCTATAATCTATCTCAGTTTGTATTCAAAACTGGGGAAACTTTGTGTTGATTTTTTTTTAAATGAAGGGAAATAAGAAGCTGTAGTTCTGCATCAGTGTGTGGCGTTACTAACGCTGGCTGCAGCGTTTGTCACTCAAGTGTTCAGGCAAAACAACTCCATTCTGAAATCACCTTTCTTTTGACTTACATGAGCAAATGATATCCACAGACATCCACAGGTCACCCTAACAAAGTGTGTATTTACAAAAGATTTATGCTAAATGCTTAAAATGTCATAGGATTTCTTCTTAGTTGTTCTAAAAGGTTTGCTACCTGTTTAAAGTTTGACACAATGGAATTAAAAGCTACAAAGTAGTGCCTTGTCTTACTGAGTTTGAGCTTGTGATTTATTATTTTTCTTTGAGTTTTATTGTCTTTAAATAAATGTTTTTGAATTTTCATTTAAATATTTAACACAACCCCTTACTTTTAAATGATTCAGCTAATAGTTAAAATTTGTTTCTTAATTCAGATGTTCCAAAAGTACMCCTTGCAAAGTCTACTCAAGGCTGYTGATAACCTACCATCAAAGCAGAAGTCAAATTTAAATAGTGATGTCAGATATTTTATCCTTTTAAAAGAAAGAAAAATAACTCTTGTTGTTCTGAATTTATGCTGTAGTGAATTTATAGTCAGGGAAAAAAACCTTTACAAATACACAAAAATGTTTTCTTTGTCATTCATCTATTGTGAGGGATTCTATTCAATTAGCATATCAGTCTATATAATACCAGGATTTATTTTCAAACTAATTTAATTATTTTACCAAACTGCTTGACTTCAACAATTCTTTCTTAGAAAAAAAAGAGACTGAAATTTGTAATTATATTTGATATATAAATAAGTATTGAATTGTCCTTGAATAAACACTATATGATGTTTGATAGAAATTAAACAACTAATAAAATATTTCTAGCATTTTCTTTMAAGTAAGCTAGATCTCACAAGTATTTAGAAAATTTTCATGTAAGGTGGCTGTACCTTTTTAATTAGCCTTTTAAACAGACTGATAGATTTATTGCTTTTCCTTTTATTTCTTAAAAATCTTTACTTAGCAATTCTTGCATGTTGCAGCTCATCAGCTAAAATTGATAGGTTTGAATATTAATTGCTCAAAACCAGCTGTACATTTAATACATATATATATATATATATGAATTTTATATACTTTAGATCCAATTGTCTGTTCTCATAAACATAGTTCTCTGGCACTTTGCAGCATGTAATGCCATGAGATCAAATGTTTAAGAAAGCATCAGAGTGTGGTCTGAGGAGATAGGTCACATAGTTCAAAACTTTTCCAAACCTGACACTATGCAAGAAGGAGCTAATAAAAATAGGAAAGAGCTGGGTAATTACTAATTAATCAAAATGATAACGTGAATGGAAAAGAAGCAGATCTTGATTAATCAACTTCTCATCTCTCCTCCAACTGCTAAAAGTACAGGAAACAAGAGACTAAATGCAGCATCGTGGTAAATTCACAGCTAAAGGACTCTGACATAATTTGGCTGCATACTTTGCTTACTTKKWAMYTTWMYTWRSMARKMMMYKRRKKMWWAAAAAAWAAAAAAWAWAAAWMYAAMWARYYSMSYKRKYWRSCYKRKTAKKTMYAGKWYTWKMRGSWCWWYWAKYAYWWCCAYATTCCTATTATTTTGGAATGCAGCATAATGCTTTAAAAACAATTAAAACCAATTTAAATTAGAAGTATCTTATTATGGCTTTTCAGTCCTGAAAAATTCACTTCAGAAGCATGAGAATGTATTGCAACTTCCATTTTCTTCTGTGCATTGTGAAATTAAAACAAGCCTTTTATTAGCTCAGGAAAAATCATTTTTGTTCTAAAGACAGCAAATGGAATATTTTAGGGATCATTTTGAAAGATCTCTTTCCTATTTGAAAATCCAGCTTCAAAAGATGTCAGAAAGCAGCAGAGTTCATACAAGGTTTGAATATTTCTGTTAAAAGCAAACATAAATCATGTTCACCATAACTTCTACTGTTGCTGTTATACCTCTCAAAACCCTTTCTTGTTGACAGATGCCTTCATTTAGCTTTCCTTGTAATTTTTTTTTTTCCCATAGTTGACCTCCAATCTTGCAATATTCATTAAAAGGGCAGGTTTCCACATGGAAATTTCATTAATTTCGATGAGGTATTTGAGTCTTGCTGAMCTGAGAGCACTATAGAACAGAGAGCTTAGACTCTATTAGTTAGATATGCAGCGAAAATTAAATGTTCCTTTAAGAGCCATGGCTTTGTTTGGGCTTGGGATTTTGTACTTTATCCAACAATTGTTTAAAGTGACACCACAAATTTGGTGCAAAAAACAGAAACTGGAGCTTCTGACTCTAAAGCTCAGAGAAAAGACACTTGCTCTACAGTTTCTTCTCTCTTAGTCCTTCTTCCTGGCCCTATTCATTTTTCCCACTTTTTCATACAATTACTAAATGGTTTGGGTTGAAAGGGACCTTAAAGCTCTCATTCCACCCTCCTGCCATGGGGAGGGACACCTTCCACTATCCCAGGGTGCTCAGAGCCCCATCCAACCTGGCCTTGAACACTTCCAGGGGTGGAGCTTCCACAGCTTCTCTGGACAACCTGTGCTGGCTCCTCASCACCCTCACAGGGAAGAATTTCTCCCTTAAATCTAATCTAAACCTAAATTCGTTGAATTTAAAGCCGTTTTTTCCCTCTTTCCAAAGCAACCACTCAACAGGCATTAAACAAATTTGTCTCTCTTTGGGAAAGAAAATATGATCTTTCATCTGTATTAAGCTCCAACAAATCTGATGGTGATAAATACCAAGAAGTTGGTTTTGCAGTGGAATCTTAACTAGCTCTGAATTAATACAARATACTTTTCTTATCAAATCTTCCCTTTCAAGAAGGTCACACAGTAATTATAGAGCTTCAGCTAAACTACAAATTTTGACAGTGGCTGAATAGTGTTGTAATTCTACAATTTTGAATTTTTTTTGTTTTTCAAGCATCATACTGCTACAGCATCAATTTTCTTTAAAATGAAAGAAACCCACCATCCTAATTTACAATTTACATATAATTTAGGCTGGAAGTCATCTTTCAAATATAAAATCATAATATCTTGAATTATATCTCTGTAATTCAAGATATATATGACATGATAGATTTGAGACAGTGACTTACCATGGTGAAGACAGACACGAGTTACTGCCAGCATGCATAATCTCCAGAAAAGACACTTAAAAAAAAAAACAAAAAAAAACAAAACAAAAAAACCCCATTAATTAGAAACTTTCAAGAGCATTAAAAAATACAGACCACAGCAAAAAAAAATCATGTTTTTGAAGACTGCCTATCCACCCACACAACCACATTAATATATATTTTGGTTTCCTGCTTGTGTGATGCAGAGTTGTTGGAACATCAGGTACTATTATATAATCAGTGTATGGTACYAAATTACTACAAGCGAAGTCAGCACCTCCATATTGACTTGGTGTTCACATAATTTAACAGTGTTTAAAAAGTGTTACTCAGATGTTCAGCCTCAGAAAAAGCACAACTAAAGATGATGAGAATATTTTCACAGCAATTACTTGTTTTTTTCTAAATTTATATATATGTATATACATACATATATATAAATACATATACATATATATATACACATACATATATACATACATATAAATATATATGCAATACATATATATTCTTTTTAAAAACCCAAAAATWCTTCACAGAAAAACAAGCTTTCTGATATGACATTAGAAGTGTTTTGAAGCTGTGAACTATATCTGCAAATCATATTTTAGATGTCTTGTGATCTTAACTATTGATTTATTATGGTGCTTTTTAAAAGATTGTGTGGTTCAGTAAGGTTTTTCTCAACTGCTCATTTTCAATTTTCAAAATAAAACATTTTCTGCTGTTCATAAATGTTCTCTATTCTATGAAAAAGAATATATGAACACGTGTGGTCCTACATCTTAACCAACTTTTAAATGGATGTAAGCCACTTTTTCACTCCTTGGAAACACATATCAGAGGTTACACAGCTTCCCCCTGTCTCTGAAAAATATTTTTTCCGTAAATGTATTCACTTACACAATTTAAGCCTGACTTTTAGTATTATTTCTATTTCTATTATTTGTACTTGTAGGTGTTCTAATTATAAATCASAGTAAGAATATAGTAATAAACCCTTGAAAATATTATTTCTATAATTCCCTAATAATATTGCTCTGCAGTTTCCAGCTGATAAATTGCATTAATACTTCAAAAGAAGCACCAATTAGAGAAAGAGTACATGGATTTCTTTTAGGTAAAGTGTTAGATCTCTGTGAGCTAAAATAACCGTAACACAACATATTAATTATCATCAAGGTGGTATTTTCTTGCAGCAGACCAGTTGTGTTCTATATTGATTGCAAAACAAGTTTCAGGCATTCAGGTCTTGAAGTGAAGCTATTCTTAATTTTTAAATTCTTGTTAAACAGGCAGCTTTTCCTGCAGGTAGGAAAATAAAGCTCCCTCACTCACACAGTGAGGCTGATTCTCAGCACTAACCCTCCACACCTCCAAATGGCATAAAAGCTGCTACATAAGATCTATGCAGTCAAAACCTTTTTTTTTTTTTTGAAATGCTGAATTAAAATATAGAAATTATCTTCATATTGATTACTGTTTTGAATAACTTTTCCCTTCTTCTGCCATGCTTCTAAATGCTTTTTCCAACAGTGACACACTGTTGGTGTGCCTAGGTCTAGGATTTTTTTTTGTAGAAGGGTTTGTGTGGACTGAAATCCAGATGATATTCTTGTAGTGATAATAGAACTAAAGATTAAAGATTTCATCAGAAATGAAAAAAGGAGTCTTGGTGGAAGAAAAAAAAAGCCAATCCCATCAAAGTCATTACATGTCAAATCAATTACTATAATTTCTAACCTGGGTCCAAGTTTAGTATTTAGGATTCATGGGTAGCTCTACTGTTGATATTGGAAGTGATAATTGATATTGGTCCCTTTTAGTGTGCTAAAGGGCTTCAGATTCCTTCATAATTTGAAATGTATCATCAAACATAGAAAATGGAGAGATACAACCTTTCTCTACAAAATGTTTCAGAATGTGAATTTAAAAAAAAAAAAAATTAAAGGAAGAAAAATAGTTAAATGAAAAATCATAATCATCTCATCAACAACCTGAGTTTATACAAGGTAACTCTAATTTATGTGAGCAATACATTTTGCAGATAGCTAAGTCTTGCTKTTGTATTTTACAATATTTTTATTTTATATTAAATTTATTCCCTCCATGTTTCCCCTTCACCAAGTCAGAGGAGCAATTGGTTTCACTAGGGTGATTCAAGTAAGGATGATATTTGCAGGTTCTGGCATGAATCAGTCATCTTTTGTAGCTGCAGATATGAAAGGGCTCTCARCAAAAATCTTCCTTAGCTGGGGAGTCTTATAACATGCTTTACATTTTCTATGCAACAGGAATAAAGACCTCTCATGTAAAAAATTTGGCTAAAATCTATCCCAGGAGCCAAGGACTTTCCATTGTCTTGGATCATGACTTAGTCTAGTCATGATTCTRCACAGCCAGCTTTTCTTACTCTCTTCCCCAACTTTTGTGGCATGATTCTCTTTATTTGGGCTCTCCCACCCTTCATTGCTCCCAACATGAAGTCCAAATTGCAAATTTGCAAATTTCCTYGCAGCAGGAGGCCTTAGAAACACAAGTGAAGTCCTTTGTCCTGAGCAGGCTGCGCGGTCAAGAGCATCTCAGTTGTCCTGTCCAAGCTGTCTCTGCTCATAGGGTGTAACAATTTATTGAATAAAACCCTGAGCTGGTTTATAGTTGGAAAGCACACAGCTGTGCTATGATTCCTCTTCCTGATGTATGGTTTAAATAAGACAGAAAGACAAATGAATTATGGTACGGAAATTGGGGTGTGGTACCCCTGGGAAAGAAGGCATCGGCTCCAAGGTCTGGTATTCCAGCACATTGGAAGCTGATGGACCTAAAACTCTCTGAAATGGCCCCAGTGTGAATTACACATTTGCAGATGGTTTCAGCCTGCAGGAAAAGGCAGCTGGCCAGGCTCTGGGTAAAGATCATTACAGCCTCAGCATGTGACTCTCCTCAGGTAACCAAACCTCACTGCTTCCCCATTTCAGCAGGAAAATTTACCTATTCCACCTTCATTTGTGAAGGGGTCCAAGCTGTGTGCACCATCAGACCACACTTTATTATGTGAATAAATGCAGGGAGATGTGATTACAGTGTGAATAAAATTACATTCCATGACTRTATGTCCTTTCTCAAATTCCTCTAACCCTGAAACTCGATGTTCTCTTAATGAAAGTGTGCTTGTAAATATTAGATACATATCTGTGCAGTTCATGTAAATTTTCATCTGTGCAAATTCACAATAGAACATTAACTACACATATTTCACACATTTGATAGGCAGGACATGGAAATATCTATTTTAATATTCCTAAGTTTTACTTTTATAATTACGGAACAAAGGTCTTGTACTTTTTGTAAGTCATCTAATCAGATTGTTCTAATTTGGGTTTGGCTACCAAAATATTTTTTAGTTTGGAGGAAGGTAAAATAAGAAGATGAAATAAAATCAATTTGTACTCCAAAATCAAAATTACTTTGAGCAAAARAAATAGATAACCAAATATCACACTCTGAATCTATTTCTTCTTATTTACAGCCACTGAACGAAAACAAAAGATCAATTTAAGAATAAATTATAAAAGATTTTCACTATCATCTTTCATTTTTATTGCATTCATTCTTTTGTTTGGATTTGTGGTGGGGTTTTTTTCTTAGTCAGCTAATCAGAAATGATGATTCTTCCAGCAATTTTTCATTGACCCTGTGGGCTTATTAAGGTCAAATAGCAAAAGTCATTGTTTACATTCCTCACCACCATTATTTACTTGACACTATTTATTTTCTAAGCAATATGGATTTCTGTCCTGTACTGAAATCAATTACTTAAAAGAAAAAGAATGCCGTTGCTCCTGGAGACGCAGTTTTWAAAAAAACAGAGACAATCTGCCCACTTATCCATTCATGCTGTATGYCATGCCTTTACAGACTGTATTAATTGTTTGGGGTTTGAGACAGGAGCTCAAAAGCCCCTCCATGAGGATGAGTTCATGTCTTGGTCATACTGTTCCATCCCACCTGGAGAATCTCCTCTTCCCTCTGAGCTGCAAAGTCGTGCTCTGCTGTCCACCTGCAGAGCCCAGGGCAGCTGATTTGGGGTCCTCTCACCGCAGGGTTTATGAGCATTTAATTTAGATTGACACCTACATGTGTTAAATGTTTGTTTAATATTTACTACACAGGTATTTTATTTGCTCTCCTCATTTTGAATAAGATAATACAAACACCTTTTTTTTTTTTTGTATGAGAGTTTGTAAAGTCTTTCTAATTAATGAGTAAATTATATCCAACAGGACTCTCATACTTGTTGCTATACTGTGTCTTATACTCCAAATTTTCCTTCTTTGAAACATGCATGTCCTCAATATTTTTTGGATAAAGTAGAAAAAAGCAGTTTTAATTGAAAGAGACAATATAAAGGGACAAGGCATCCCCTTTCTCCTGATAATTATTGGTTCATAAACTGTGTATACAATGAGATCTATTAAAGGGATTTTATATTCTGACAACTAAAAAGGAAAGCAACTTTGCTACTCTTAGCTCATTATRTTCTGCCAAATCATTGCCTATCTCACAGATTCTGGCCAGAGTTACTGTGCCAAAAATGTCATAATTAAGTGAGAAAAAATAAGCGTAAAATACTTTGTCATTTCCTTTAGATCTGATGAACAATCTCTGAAATTGGAGATTTTAATGAACTTTCAGCTGAGATGGAATGTCTTACTCTGAAACCTCTTTGCATCAACTTTCTAAATATCCAAAAAAAACCCAAAAAATGCCAACAAAAATTCGAAATTGTGCACCAAATCCATTCAACTTTACTCTGGTCTGATCCTTCCAAGTAGAGCTCCTCAATGAAATACAGGTATTAGTTTCCAATAGTTTATTCCGTTAACACATTTTAGCATGTGTATGCATTCTTTTTCAGTGAGATAAATAGAGGAAAAATCAGTCAATATACAGATCAGACTTCTCAGTGGGGCAAACAAATGAGCTCATTATGGCTACTTCAGGTAGGAGCTGTCTTTGTGTTAAATACAGAGTATGGTTTTGGTGACCAGTGAAGTGAACATATCAATACTATACTTTCTGTCTTTTACACCAAACATTTTTGCCCCTGTGATTTGCCTTGTAAAATGGCAACAATCTTCTAGCAGTAATAATGTAAAGAAATAGCATAAACTGGTTTATGCTCAAAATAATTGGGGATACAGAGAAACGCACTTCAGAAAATCATAAACACCTTTCTCACCTGTGCTTTCACACAAATGATTAAAAAAATATTCCCAAACCCTATTTTTTTTTCTGTTTTAAAGATCCTAAAAGACCCTCTACTACATCTCTATTTAGAAGTTATCTCTCCAAGCACAATTACCTTCCAGCATTTTTCTGTATTAATGATATCAAAGCCTATATCAAGTAAGTGTTCTGAAGTTACCACTATTAAAAATTTATATACCTTAGTTAATATCCAGAGATGTTGGGAATGTTCTTTATTTACCTTTTAGTCAGGGAGAAATTCCAGTACGCTCTGCAGTTGATTAAGAGTTAAACCCACCTGGCTCTTTCCACACAGGAATGAATTTCTTACCCATGGCAAGTGACTGAAACTGTCAGAGCAGCGCAGGAGAGAAGAGATAATGCCCTATCGAATCCCACTCAGTGTTGGAGATTATAGGAACACCCAGGGCTGAACTTCCATTCAGCACAAGTCGTCCAAGAAAAAAGGCTATAATGAGAGACTTCGTCTTGGAGCAGTATGCTCCTCARCAAGAAAAGACTGAAATTTATCTAACAGACTGCTACTTATTTCCTGGGAGATGTTTGAATTGACTTTAGAGATAGCTGACTTGTTATTCCACTGGCARGGGAGAACAGAGAAAACAAAATGAAACGAGGCTGGAGTGAGAGCTAAAGGAGAAGGAACGCTATACTTAGGGGTTTGTTTTTTGTTATTTTTTCCTCTTGTCTGCCTCAAAAGAAAGCAATTGCTTTTTAGTTTTCTGCAGTTTCTGTATTTTATTAAAATAAACTTATTTTATCTCACTTAAAAACTCACCTAGTGCTGCTAGACCCTACATCACCAAACAGCCCAGGGCTGAAACAGGACCTGGATTTCAGCTGTGACAGTCTGAATCTCAGGACTGAGCCTTCTTTAAGTGTCTTGCTCTGCATCCACCAGAAGGCAAAGATGTGATTCTTTGCTCTGATGRCAGAAGGGGATGGACAAAGATGTGGGTGTACCCCTGGCAGGTGTAAACTGGAGCATTTTGAGGCTGTCTACATCATCTTTTACCTTAGCAGGAAAGGATATGAGTGAGAGAGTGGCAATAAAAATACTTTGCAGAAACCTKGGAACTAAGAATACATGCAGAAGTGGTTGGATAATGTTTATACAAACTGCAGAAACAATACCAAATGCAATAATAGACCAAAAATAATAATGACAGTTGATGGTCCCATGAAGAAGGAAGGGTAACAAAAAGGCTTACAGGACCTCTGAACACTGAGTTAGGTTTTGTGTGTTTCCAGGGAGTGCTGGTTAATCTGCCCAGGATTCTGGAAGTGGAGCCTGGTTGGTGTCAGTGAGCAGCTGATGTCTGTAAGGAGTCAGGGACCCATCTGCCAATGGCAGTGTGACTTGGTAGTGTCAGTCATGACATGAGCTGGAATAAATCTCTCCCACAAGAGATCATCATAAATTAGCATGAGAGCATCAACTGTCATTTTTTTTTTGTCTGTCATTTACAACTTGACATTGTTGTGGTTAAATATTAAATAAATATTATCCAACCTYCTCTACATGTTTTCTTAGYTCCCAGGTTTCTGCAAGGTATTTTTATTGCCACTCTCTTGCTCATATCCTCATATTTGAGTTGAGGATATTTCATTCACATCCCTGAACCTGAGCAAGCTGGGACAGAAAATGGTTACTGTGGCATTATTGTGGGTTACTGTGGGATTATTTTGGGCTACTGTGGGATTATTGGGGTTACTGTGGGATTATTGTGGGTTACTGTGGGATTCCATCCAGCTTCCTCAGGAGCTCACTACCAGCAGGGGGGAGCTGCAGCAAATGTGCTCAGCTGTGAAACAAACCCATCTGTGGCATCCTGCTCTGGTGTGATTCCCTGTTGGCTTTGGGTGCCTACTCAGTCCTTTTGGTCCCTACCAATGTGATCTCACCCTACCACATACCCACCTCRCCTTTAGCCTGAAATAAGGCTGCTACAGACACACTCTGATGGTGTTTCTGCTCACAAACTCTCCTCCAACTACATGTTATTGCAAGAGTGCAGAAAGTGTGTATGGTATCCAAATTTTTGTACGGATAGTAAACCTTCACTGACAATTCTGCCATGCTGGCTCTGACCACCCACCACACCTAATCTCCATCCAAGATGAAATAGAAGTGTTTTCTGGACAGTCTGACTGCACACCTGTGGAAAGAGGGACTGTCAGTGTGACAGCTGCCTGCACAGGGAAGGAGGAAAGTGAGCCATGGATTCAGAATAAGAGACACAGGATTATTGAATGCATAAATTTCTGCATCCAATTTATGTTTTCACATGCTTTTTAGGGGGATGGTGGTAAAATATTGGGTTTTTTTTTGTTCCACAGTTTTGACACAACTTTGATTTTGGAAGTCATTACAATCCTCTCTTGATTAACATTTTTATTTGAACTGCTATTTAAAGTAATTTAATATTTTGAGTAGCATTGTGAAATGTATTTGCCTATATTGAAGTTAACTAAATAAATTATTTCAAAGTGTCATAAAAAGAGCAGGATTTCAGTTTAAAGAGAGATTATTYAGGGATTATCTGTTATTATTTTGACACTCTTGCTCTGTCTCAGTAACCACTTARCAAAAGCAAAAGCTCAAACAGCTACCTTATTAGTCTCTGCCTGTTACWGAGTGGAGATGTACTGAGTAATACCAGCATAATTCACAGAAATAACTGTTCAGGAAGAATGTTGATAACCTTGTTATTTCTGCTTCTATTCTTTTACTTGCCTTAYGCTGCTTAATAATCCTTGTCATGTTATTTTTCATTATTTATAAATGCGATAGAACAGGCAACATATTGTGTTCTATGGGACCCAACTTTCACATGGAACAATAAGCCAGAGGGGGGAAAAATAGATCATGCGTATCTATAAAACTGGAAACTGTTGTAAAATGGAACTTTTTGTGTTTCTTTCTTGTGTCTTAGTTCTATATTTAGCTGAAGGATAGATTCACGCTGTTTCACTTTCTTTCCTTGTTTCATCAGTTATTTTTTTAAGGGTATCTCATTTCTGGATATTTTTGTTTTCTTCCTTTCTGAGTGATATATCAAATCAGGATGTAACAGCTTCTATTTCCTGAAGGATAACAGTAGCCACCTGGTTSCATTCACTGGCCAATCTGCAGTGACCATCATGGCTCAAAGCAAAGGGAACAGAATGACCAGTGAATCAAACAATTAATATTAGTGATAGTATTACTCTATTGGGGAAATACTCGTACAGTGAGAACATACCTTTGAGAATTTGAAATTCGAAGTATATATGTGTTTTCTTTCCTAAAACTCTCAGAACGATGGAGTATTAAATGTGTGATGGACACACATCCATTGTTTACRTGTTCATTGCAGTTCACATGTCAGAAAGGAATATTTTATAGCCGATGTGAGTACCAAATTAGGCCATGCAGCTTGCTCATCTGAGCTTCTCATATAAACTAAAACATAGAAGGCAAATTAAGAACTTTTTAATGTATTTGTTAAAAAAATGGTGTAAGATAAATGCTACTGTCTTTTCCCGTATATCAGAATCTACTGGTGTACATCACTATTAAGGAATTTGCCTCTGTAAACACAACTGCATAGTCGGAAACTTATTATTTGAGCTTTCTGCTTTCCTGTTCTCTGTACTGTGATAGAAATACTAGAGAAAAATCCTGACAGTGATGGTGTTCACAAAGCCAAGAACTTATTAATGTGTTTATCCTACCTTTACAAAGGACACCCTTTTGGAAGAAGTAGTAGAGAAACAGAAATATTCAATCAATTTCTTACAAGTAATATATTGAAAACTATTGATTAAGCAAAATAATAGCAAAGATTCGGTTGTTGGCCTGTAGCGTTTGGTTTATGTGTCATTAGTACTGTTGTGCCACTTGTTTAAGACAATACACAACAAAAATGAGAGGAGAGAGTGTTGAACACACCAGAATGTTGGGAGATGCAGYTCCCTAAAGGAGGACCTTCAGGGACTTCCAGCATCACTTTCCAGCATAGCAGGAATATCTACAGTACCTCACGGAGTTGCATTGATGCACAGTTTTGTCACTGAGACTGATGTGGAAGTTAATTACTTTTATCAAAATTAATCTAAATTTACATTAATACAAGGGTAAGGATGAAGGCTGAATAAACATTCAAATAGTCTCTGCCCTAAACTCATCAGACTAGACAACTTAGAACTGAAGTGATGATTGATTCTTACAAAAGCAAAAGCTGCTGCTCTTTCAATGTTGCTGAGGCTGCAAGGTCCTTGTGGAGACCATCCAGCCAACCTTCTCCTCTGAGGAGCCAGAGCAAATCCCTTCAGCTGRGTGTTTTTTAAAGAGAAAGACTYCARTACCTCTCYRAGGAACMCAYTCCACYGGTCAATCACCCTYACAGTTATTATTTCCTCATGTATAAATGGTTTCTCTTGTTTCAGTGGATTTTCTGTACTTCCTCCATGAGGTATCCATGCATATTGATAAAATCCCTGCTAAGCTTCCCGTGTTCCTCATTCCTGCATGTGCTCCAAGCCCTAAATCACTGAGTAGCTCTTTCCAAGGTTACCCCTTTCTCTCCCTGTCCCTCGCAGAGAGGAGCCCTGGGCCASCACTCCAGATGTGTCTCACCAGGGCTGAGTAGARGGGAAGGAYCAYCTCCMTCAGCCTGCTGGCAACATTCTGTTTAATGGACCCTGGCAGGCTTCTGGCTTTTCTCCCAGCTGGATCACAGATAACTTGGTGACCAGGAGGAGCCCAGGTACTGGACTTTGCATTTCCCTTGGTGACATTTATGAGATCCTGACAAGGTTACTGTGAAGAGCAGCACAACCTTCTGGTCCACCAGCCAATGTCCTGCAAACCCGCTGAAGGTGGGTTCTGTCTCATTATGCAGGTCATTAACTGGGATTTGAACAATCGTGACCCCAATATCACTCTGTGCCATACACTCGAAGGATTTTGGTTTTCCCAGCCCCAGTCCTTTACACTATCCATTGGACACTGTCCCTATATTCTTCCTGGGTCACTTTTCCCTGCTTCCACTTGTTGTGTGCTTTCTTTCCATGTCAGAAGCAATTTGTTCATCTCTGCAGGCCTYCTGCCACCTTTGTTTGGCTTCCTGAACATGGGGATGGACTGGTTTTGAGCTTGGAGGAGGAGACCCTGGAAAATCAACCAGGGTCATCAGTATTTTGCATCTAATAGCCCAGTCAAAAGTCCTAAAATTATCACTGCATTATATGTTTTAAACAGGGAAGAGAGAAGAAGATTATTTTTCCATTACTTTAYTAATAGTGATTGGTGCAATAATTTTCTACCATGTTTCCCAGTTATTTTTTTCATTAGAATTCCCACTTTATGGGGTAAAAAATATTTTTTAAATTTAATTTTATTAAATCATCAATATCTGATATTTGAGATGTTTCTTTATGCTAAATTTAAAACTCTGAATTTCAAAGGTATTAAATAGTTTAACTGAACACTTTTATGCTTACTTTTGGYCTTAAAAGCTCTCAAAAAAAGGCCTCATTTTTTATATTCCATGTGTTTATCATTTGTACTAAAGTAAATGAATCGAATTTACTGAAATGGAATTTTGTATTTTTCAACTATTTGTTCTCCAAAGTAAAAATCTTAGGATTGTGGATCAGTTTGTTATAAACAATGTCTTGAAAAGATAAGGGAAAGATTAACCTATTGCAATTTTTTTGCCTTGTGAGTGTCAAAGCATTATAGTTCCATCATTTTTTTTCCTAAAAGAATGAAACTTATGAATAAGAAGAACAGTAAATGATGAATAAAAGACCCATAAAATTGTTCATAAATGCTGGCATTTTTTGCATGCAAAACTAAATATTCATACATTGAACAGTAATTTCCTAAATATTCATGTTGAACAAAAACTTCTCCGCATGAATTTTTGCTAGCAATGAATATTAAGGAGCAGGAACCCGAACTGCAGAAACAGCTGCGCAGAGCTGAAACAAATGTTCGCTTAACCCTATTTCTGCAGTTGCTGTACAGCTCAATTTATCAGGAATATTATCCTCCTTACTTATCGCTTCCTCAGGATGCCCATGGACAGAGCTCTTTTATTCCTTCTCCACAGCTCTGCCAGCTACGGCCATAAATCAGTGTTTTAGCTCCTGCCCCACATCCCCGTGTTATACAGGGCTTGAGGTCTCAGGAAAGYAAGCAGAGGGTAACTAATTTGATTTCCAAACTGCTGGATTGGAATTAGATGAAGCATTTTATAACATCCAATGGCTTTCAGTTTCTTGTCACAACCATTAAAGACAAAGTTCCTCAGTGCGCTGTTACTGATTTACAGGATTGAAAYGTTTTGTCATTTTTGGGAAGTTTGAATTTGTGAAGTCAAACTCTTGGTGTTACAGAGTAAGGGATTAGTGTTGTCAGGCTGGGTGCATTACAGCACTGATCCTCCAGGAGCTACATTCGATTTGGCTGAGTGACTTCAGCAATTTCACATGGAACACGACCTTACAAAAAGAATAACAACAGCCAGTGGATGAATAAATGGATAGCCCAGGTAGTACATTTGCAACAAACTGAGGGAGAAGTAGATAATCAAAAGGATAATTGTCACTTCTTACTAGGAAAATATCTGGTGGTCATGAATAAAGAAAAAAAACTGTAAAAGGTTTTTTTTTTTTTGTTTTGTTTTTTTGTTTTTTGTTTTTTTTTTTTTTTCTGAGTTTGAAAAAAGTATCCTAAATATTCTGCCTTAGCCATCTGTCATAGTGTAAGCCCAGCCAGCAACCAAGTCCCACACAGACATTTCTCACTCCCCACCAGTGGGAGGGGGAGAGAACAGGGGGAGGGTAAAAGTGAGAAAACTTGTGGGTTGAGATAAAGACATTTCAACAGGTAAACCAAAAGCCTTGCTCACAAGAAAAGACAAGGAATTCATTGATCACTTCCCATGAGCAGGCAGGTGTTCAGCCATTCCCAGGAGAGCACAGCCCCATCAYGTGTAATGGCTATTKGGGAAGACAAATGMCATMATTCTGAACATYTCCCATCCCTYSTGCACCCYCAGCCCAACAGGCACCCTCTACCCCAGGAAAACCCAACACACCATTCCATATAGAGTTAAAATAAAGATGGGAATTGCCATAGGCCTATTGATTTGATATATGACTGAATGCATCTCTCATAAGCTAATAGGACAGCCAAATTAAAAAAAACAATATTCTAAATTACGTATAATTCCATTCTATAGTAGTTTGATTTTAAGCAGCTTCAATGAATGTTAAAGATTGCTCTCACCAGTTCRCAGCCTGCATGAGGTGTGCTGTACATTACCTGTAATTTTCAAATGTCCAAATGCCCATTTTCCTACCAATTGCTGATACAGCAAAAGTCAGCATCAGAAACGTCAGAAAACAAAGAGATACTGTGAGAGACTGGAATGTTAATGGTTAATGAATCAAAACAATCACCCCCATGTGGAGGTGGTGAGTGCTTTGTTGGGGCTGGGTTTGCACCCCTCAGGGGGCAGCAGGAGTTTTTGGGTGTGTCCTGTTGAAAACTCTGATTCTCATAAGAGCACCCATTACCATGGGCTACAAGCTGGGTGTTGAGCCAGGTAAGGTAGTAAGGTAGAAGGCCAATAAGAAGCAGTTCCTGCAAGGTGGGATAATGCTTTTTATCACACCAATGTCCTCTCTCACACAACTGGAGCAGTTCTCAAAACTCTCCCCCGCCCCAGGAAGGTGTTGGGACATTTGCATTTAGGACTGAATGTACTTATCCCTTCTGCTGGAGCATAACTGACTCAACTACACTGATGTGAGAGACAGCTGTCATCTGTCAGTTGGGGTCAWAAACCACCAAAWAGCCACTAARGACCCCCAGGCTSATTTCTGRGGCMTTCCACCAGAGGACTGACTGCACAAGATCCACGATGTTGCAGCAACTCCCCCACCAGGGAATGTACCTGGGCATTCCTGCATAAATCTGAGCCTTTATTAACCCACTGAACTTTGCGAGAGTGCTTTCCCTCACCTCCAGCAGATCAAGATGGTGACCATCACTTTGATCACTTCAGACATGGAAATTGCAATCATCAAGTCTCACTGCTGGATTTTGAGGCAATGATATCTTTCCACTCTTAACCTTTCTTTCTTTTCTTGATACATTTTCTGAAGTGTTATATTTATATTGGTATGGTACTATGGATAATAACCAAAATGGTTATGTAATCGGATCTATTGGGAAGAAATATTGTTCTAAAATAAATCATATATATATATATATATATATATATATATATATACACACACACACACACACACACACACACACATATATAATTTTTATAAATACTGATCATTCAGTGCAATTTCACTCTAGTCCTCCCCAAGGGATCTATCAACCAGAACCTGCATTTTCCATTCAGCAGTGGGTGCTAATAGATACTTTCAAAGCAGAACTGAGAAGTGCTGTGRTAACAAGGATCCTGATGGATCCCTACAGGAGGTTAATGGAGAAATTCAGTTCCTGAGATCCAGCCTAGATAATTTCCCTAATCAGTTTCCTGATTTCATTATTTTTACAGGCAATTATGTCAGGTATTTCTAGAAGAAAACATTCTTAAGATATATATATAAGTACTTTGATTAAAAGAAAATAAAAAGGAAAGCATAACATTGATGTTAGCTTTAAGACTTCTGATAGATTTCAAATATAAACAAAGAATTTAAAAATCTTCCTTAAATAAAAGAAACCAGAAATTATCTTCAAATCTTGAAGTGGTTAAAATTTCAAAATTTAA
>NW_026623385.1:1579321-1594990 GCF_030028575.1 Malurus melanocephalus | reverse complement strand
TTGTCATTGCAGTTCTTCAAAAGATGCATTGTGAATTATGAAATATTTTCTACAATAATTTACTTTTATAAAATGTTTATTTAACTTATTTGCTGAGAATGCTGTTTTCTTGCCTCTAGAAAGTCTGTTTCATCCCGTAAGTTTAATTTTATATATATTTTAAATAATACAGAGAAAAGTAGAGAAAATGTAAAAAAGTATGCTTCAAAATGACAGAAAAGAGTGAAGAGGGTTTATTCTACCATGTCTTCCACTTTTATGAATACACTCTATTCTGCCTCCACATTTTGTTAAAATACTACTGAACAATGTAATCCRTGTGTTTTTTAATCACATTTCCATGTTGCTATTTCAGCTTGTCCCCTATACATAAAATTGCAATTATTTCTTTTATATTTTTACTTGCAGCAGATTTTTTAAACTTTTAATGGCTCTTTATGATGTGAAAGAACATTCGCATTTCACAGTTCAAGTAGCTCTAAGAATTTCTTGTGCTTTGCCAAATTACTCTTTCACGGTCCTGGATGGCTCATCCAAAATTTTCAAACACCTATTTTAAAGTATGAAAAGGCAAAAATCCATTTCATAAAACCAAACTTATTACAATAGAAAAGTACTTATTATGATTTTTTTTTGGTGTTTTTGAAATGAGTTAAAACAATTGATGGTTATAGTATGTTTTATTACTTTTAAGAAAATGCAGATCAAGCCTTCTAGAAACACATTGGCGCTAATAATTATGAAAGCAATTAAATATTTAATTTACTATTTCACTTCTGAAAAAGTCATGCTCTATTAAACCACTGCAAATACATATTTCATCATGCATTTAAATAGTGTGCTCTCAACCAGGGCTTGTTAGCTCTTTGTCAATAAAAAAATCTAGACAAAAACTTTCACTCAAATGTATCCATTACCTCCTTTATAGAAATCAATATTCACATAYTCATTATAGAAAATATTTAAATGTTTTATGCAAAACAGATAGGAAATATTGGGCCTTAAAGAGAAGTCAATATTTTTATTTAACTGAAACTGGGTTTCAGCAMAAGCTATTAGAGATATGAAAGAGAAAGAAGCTTTGATCTTGCAAACTTCCTGTGATATCAGGCCTAATCAGGGCTTTCCTTTAACTATAAACAGCCTCATTAAAATATTGGCAGTTAGAAGGTTTCAAAAAGAARTAAAACATGCCCAAAACTGATGGTGACGAAAGGAGGAAAGAATATTAACTAAACAGACAAATTGGGTGGGTTCGTTTTAAAGATTTTCCACATATGTTCTGACAATATTAACTCCCTTTGTAATTCAATGTGAAGAGTCAACCATCAAAAAGAAAATTTAGTTTCTCCTTGCTTAGGTGGTGTTTGCATTAAATTAGTGTTAGTACAGAATRAAAAATAACTTTGTGCCAAGCCACAAGCTCCAGACAAAGCGATTGCTGGGAAACTTAAAAAGACTGCACAAAATGCAAGCGAAGGTCTCAATCTGTTTAATGATGCCTGAGGGCTGCAAAGTCACCCTACAGACTGAAGGATTACTTACAAATAGATTTTGACAGGTAATTTCACTGAATACTCCACCCCCATTTTAACTTGATGGGTCCAGTCCTACATCCAATGAAATCACCAGGCAGTTTGCAGTGGATTAGCACGGGAATGTGGTTCACTGGTTTCTGAGAGCAGGGCAGAGTGAGCGGATTTGGCAGCATTTCAAGTTGTTGAACATCACAGACAAGCTGCGGGGACATCAGTCCATGCTCTCGCTTGTTCAGCTTCAGCTGACTTGGAATACACAATGGATTTGGGAGCATTTCTTGAGCCTGCCCAGGTGGGAATTAAACTTCTACACTGGAAGAAAAATGAAATACAAAAAATGGAAAGGCCACAGGAAGTGTGTTGGAGGTGTATCCATATACTAGCTTCAATAAAGCAATGTACATGGCAGGACGAAATGGATGCTGAAAATATATCAGAGGAAGGAAGCACATCCTCGGTTTTCCATTTCTGCTGGGCTGCATCATCTGCCTCYTCCTCACTGAGTTTCCAAGATGATTTGATGGACTCCTACTTTTCCAATTGCATCCTGTTCCATGYCAATAGTACTCAGTTACACAGCAGTGAGGAGGAAGTTTCGGTCTCTCTGCTGCCACCAGACACAGCCATCCTCACACTGCTGCTGCAATATGGGGGACACAAATTACATTCCTACAGATGTGGTGTTGCTACTTGCTGCCTGCTCTTCAACTATGTAAAAGCTGAGACAGATGGTTTGACCTGAAATGCAACTTTTATCTAGAAASATTCTTAATGTGAAAAAAGAAAAAAAAAATTGCAATTGAAACAGCCTAGAACATTCCAAGAAGGAGAATCACATTCTGTATCTTAAAAAATGTTAATATTTTCTTTTAAGTCTTCTAATTAACAGTGAAATTCTGCACTCATAGCCCAACCAAAATTCTATTGGACTTTATACTTAGTGGCTGTTAAATTACATCCATAACTAATATAAGCAGAAAATGTGAATAAGATTAAAAATGTCAGCATTTGTTTGAAGTGACAGAAAATTTGACATGCATTTAAAATTACATTTCTATTCTGTTGTATTATGAAACTATTTATTTTATTATAATATATCTTGAGGCTCTATTGAGACAGATATCCTGATTTTGTAAGTTTTGACACTAGAGTTTGTCTAAAGATTGAAGAACAAACACTGAAAGACTTGTTTCTAAAGAATGTAGTTTTCAAAAGAGACAGATGCCTTGTCTGTACTAAATATTTGGGAGGAACACTTTGTTTTATTTACTCAATGTGCCTAATACCCAGTTATAATACCCCTGATAGCATGGTATCTGGATTATCCCAACCATCTCAGTTGAATAAAGTTTTCAAATTTAATTTTTTTTAAAGCATAAGAGAAAAAACGTTAGTTCAGAACTTCCACTATTTGAATAGTTTTTTGTGATGGTTTACTGTAAAATAACTTTGACACCAGTATCTACCATGATCTTTTGATTTCATGCAGTTGTTGCAATGTAGAGTAACAGGCACTAATGTTAATTAGGAAAAATATTTTTCATCCAGAGGGTTGTTGGCCACTGGAAGAGGCTCCCCAGGGAAATGATCACARYACCAAGCCTGRCAGAGTTCAAGATGTGCTTGGACAATGYTCTCGGGCACAGAGTGRARTTCTCAGGAMWGGTGTTGGGCTTTGMTGATCTTTGTGGGTCTTTTCCACCTCAGGATAGTCTGATTCTGTCATTGTTTACTGTAATCCAATCTAAATAAATTAAAAAATCTAATCATGGCAGAAGAAGTCAAGAGAAGTTGAGGGGGCTTTTCTCCCCTACTGGAATTATCTGTATTGGCTGAAAAACCATAACCTTGTTTATATTCAAAGAAATTTCCTGAACAGTCTTATAAATTCTCTTCATTCATCATTATTACTCATTAAAGCATTAATTGCTGAAAACTTATGTCATACTTCCTGCCAAACCAAAAGCCCTGATTCTATTGTCAAAACCCAGTGGATATCGTTGTGTGAATGGATAAKGACTCAGATCCTAGGTTAATAATAAGTTTCTTTTAGTGATAAACAAATATTATGAGCCTTTCACTCAGTCTCTAAAGCAACAGGGTAAAACAGCAGTATCACTGACTTTCAGTTCTGTAGGCAACACACAGCTCTAAATTTAACATTAGGGATTTTATTCACTGCAGGTGACATTTTGATATCTAATTAAATTGTTCTTTAGAGAAAGAACATCATAAAACTGGCTTCAAAAGACCATGAACCTTATTAGTTAAGTACTTGCTCTTTGAAAAGTGCATATTTTATGGCAGAAAAGTCTTGGGGGGTAAACTTTCAGTGTAAATGAATTTCWGATACGATTTTTCCAAACTGCTCAATAGGCTGCAGACAGTAGCTCATACACTATCCAGCTTGTTTTCAGAGTGTATTATTTCAGAACAAACAGCCATCTTAGCAATGTCATTTTCCTGATTAAATATTATATCTMTTTAATGATACTGTACACTATCTTCACCTCATTACATTTCATTTTTATATTCCTTTTTTTTTTTTGTAATATAAGAGAATACCATTAAGTCTGTTTAAATAATCTATGAAATCCAGTGGAATGTTGATTTTCCGTTTATTCACCCTGGAGAGTTCAGGCCACAGAAAAGCTTTATTTGCTCAAAAACTCTGAAAAAGAAAAGTATTTAGTTCAAAGAGATTTGAAAGATGAGGCACCAAGGGGAAGATTACACCACTGTCTATAATTCACTGGTTTTTCACCTCTCACTCATGCAATCCAAATAAAAAAGAATTGTCCTATTTCTGCTATTTTCAGACAAAGTAATCATAAAAAAACCCCACCTTATTAACTTTCACAGTAGTAATTTTCATAAATTTTCAGGTTTATCAGATATTTTTCCAAAATTACAAYTCAGTATTYACTTTTCATACYCTTTGAAATCACAAGGTGTGTACAWCCCCTTTTTYCAAGTCTATAYACTTTTCAATGTGAATGAACCATTTATTTTGTTCAGAATATTTTATTTCACTGCTCACCTGACATTTCTGTGGGCATGCAATACTATATGCTGCTAAATGCTATTAAAAAAAAAAATTAAAAAAAAAGAAGTCTTTTTTTCTCATTTTCTGTCTTATTTTCTCTGTACGGCATCCAAAATGGTAAATATAGGTCAATATCTTTTATTTTAGATAAATGCAAAGTAGCAAAAAAACACCAGCAGAAATCTATAGATAAATTCATATTCTTGATTTAAATGCAAAATTAGATCTAGGGTTTATTTTGTGGTATAAAGCCATCAGAAAGATGGCTCAAGGTCAGGCTGGACGACTGAGCAGCCTGATTTAGTTGAAGATTTCTGCAAGCGAGGTTGGACTCTCTGACTTTTAAAGTTTCCTCCCTCCCCAACCTGTTCCACTGTTCTATTTTACAAGGCTTCTGACCTGTGCKGAGCAGAGAACATATATCAAATACTTAGTTCTGGCAGATCCAATCACAGATCAGAGCAATCTTCCYTCATTTTCTTATGTGATAATCTTAATGCACAATGTCTGTACAAACGTTCTCTTGGTTCATTTCAATCCATAAATRTTACTTTGTGATATAATTATCTAGACAACTTCTCTCTTCTACCTTTGTGCATTTGGCACTAACCTGTTACTTAAACCAYCCCACTTTCTTCTGCACGTTTGCTCATCCAGAATTCAATCCGTTTATTTAATTTATCAAGATTCTGCTGATTGTAGATCCYATCTTCCCAAACAGCTGCTATCCTGCTTAGTCTGCAGATCAAAATGAAAATTCAAACACTGCAGAATGAAGTTTAAGTTTTTGCTAGTACCCACTGGTTTGCTTCTTTAAATTTGTRGATATTTTTTGTTTTTATTTGACTGGAGTTTGGGGTTTGGAGTGTTTATATTTTCCTAAAATTCACCTGATTATTAAAATAAATTGAAATAAATTATAACTACAGAGAAAAGGGGGTTGGTTTGTTTCGGTTTTTTGGGGTTTAGGATTAATTCTAATTAAGTTAGTTCAGTTTCCCTCATAGTGAACAAAATTACTTTTCATCTGTATTACTTACATGATGTTGATAAAAGATCTTACAGCACGGGCAAATCACAGTGAGTTGTTGGAAAAAAAATGCTACTTGTCACAGAGACTGTACTTTTATTTATTTAGATGCACCATGATCAGAAGGAAACTGACAGCAAAAAATTCTGCCTCTTCCTAATCCCYCAGGTCTACAAAGTTCTCTGTCGGTAACTCCACCCTAGTTTTGTCAGCTGAACACATATTTTTGAGTGATTTTTGTCTATTTTTAGAATAGACACACAAGGTCAAAAGTCTAATCCCATGSTCTGCAAGATATACTTAAAAAGTGTGCAAGCGAGAGAAAGGGTTTGCTACAGTAAGATGTGACTTTAGCCACCCTGAGGCTTAGACCCTTCCTGAGCCAAATGTGATATTTTTGTGTTTAATAAGCTTCAGTGGGTTCTACATCTATGAATTTGCCTATTCAGTTTTTTTCAAGCTCAGCTGTAAATTTTTCATGTGCTGTAGCTGCAAGTTCTATGGTGATCAAGAAGGCCTGAAAAGTGGGAAAGGCAGACTGAGGAGCAAATATGGGTTTAAAAGGAATAACTGTGTTCATCATCCACAGGGGACCACCAAGGCRATCAGAGGGATGGAGACCCTCTCCTGTGAGGAAAGGCTGAGAGAATTGGGATTGTTCARCCTGGAATAGAGAAGGTTTTGGGGTGACCTCATTGTGGCCTTCCTGGCACAGGTTTCCCAGAGAAGCTGTGGCWGCCTCATCACTRGAATTGTTCAGGACCACGTTGAGTTGGGCTCTGAGCACCCTGGGATAGTGGAAGATGTCCCTGCCCATGGCAGRCCATTAATAGATCTTATTTCAGTAATCTTCATCATATTTGGCTGGCAGTGTCAAAATATTCCAATACAATGCAACAGCTTACAGTCTAATTCTGCTTTTGTAACTGAGGAGAGCAGGGGTTTGTATGCAAATCAATATTATTTAATCAATATACAAAAAAGTGGAAAGCATAGACGTACTGTCATAAAGTAACAGGACAACTTAAGTGTCAACAAATTTCAAATAAATGCTAGTGATAAAATAGAAGTTTAACTTTTTTTTTTTTTTTTTTTTTTTGAGAAATATATATATAACCTCTTATCCTCGAAAACCCCCATAACATCAAAACAGTCTGAAACATGCAATTAAAAAACTGTCTCATTCATCTTGTTTGAATCATTCTGCCCACTTAATTATATTTTGGAGGTCTTTCCTCTGAGTGCCATTTCTCTCCACATTTTCTGTTACCTCCATCTGGAGTTTGTTTACCTAAACTTGCTCCATGTCTCCCAGGCTCCACTAAAATGGATTACTGATGCKCATTACAGCATATGATATTTGCAGGTTTTACCTCCCCCTCTGCATGGAGATAATAACACAGAGCCTTTCSTCAGCTTTCCTTTCAGTATCTTCTTTCAGGTACAAGAAAACCAGTCACAAACCATTGCAAAAGAAGTATAAGGAGATATTGTAWAAACAATCTTCATTCACTCATTTTAAAGTGTTTTTAATGACACATCTAAAAGTATATATATAAATATTTGTATGAATTGTTACTCTTAGACTTACCGCTTGAAGCAGCCTAACAGGTATGAAGAAAATACATCATTATTTCTGTGCAACATTTCTACAGCAAGAATAAGTTTTTACCAGTCCAGCATTTAAGATGAGATCCCTTTTCTGTTGCTTGCACTTTCTTGATGTAATGGTCTCACAACAGTCTAAACAAAACTGAACAACAGCAGAAACCGATGAGAGAAGTGGTCTAAGATCCCCTTGTTAATTCTATTTTTTTAAAATTTATTTTATTATTGATCTGCTGAGCTAAAGGAGAGTTTACTCATTTACTGTTTATTCTGTGGAACTTTCCTGTAACATATTTTCCATTACTTTGGGGTAATAAAGATATCATGTCTGTCACCCTGTCCATATGAGTAATGTGGGAATATAGGGGAAAGGGAAGAAAAAGTGTGGGAAGAAGAAAGAAATAGGCAAAGACTCTSTAAAGTCTATGATTAAAAGCCTAAAACCCTAATCTCCATTAGAAATTATGGGAATGGGTAAAAAGCTGGGAGGACAAGTCTGTCAAAAAAGTTGATTGAACACCAGACCTTTCCTAATATCAACCAGATAATTTAATACCACTGTCTGAACTCAGCTATCTCCAAAAACATAAGGCTTTTTTATGCACACAGGAACATATAATGAAGAAAACCATTTTTCATGAGGTGTTAGATTATCTTTTTCCTGAAATCGAATGCTCTATCCTACAATCACACCTTGTCATTTTCTGGTTAATTTTAATTTCTTTTTTTTTATTCATAAAGATTTACCATAAAATTATAAACACGTCATTTATAGTTGCAAGTGAAATTGTCAGGAAAAAAACAATATGCCATTCTATGAGGATCTTACCATGTGACTGTCCATGATGAATTGCACATCCACGGCACAACCCAGTCAGGAACGATGTGCTTTGACCATATATGCATCAGTTCCCACAGCATGCTGSACTTTGGGTACTCACAGACATATCAGCTTTCTTCCCTGAGGTGTAACTGCAAAATAAATACACAAGCAAATAAACAAGGATTATTACATTTCAGGATGTATCACTCATGATGGGTTATTTGCCTGAAGAGTATGTCTGGCTTGGGAAATATGATGGTGTTCATTAAGAAGTGCTCTGGGCAATTTCGGTTTTCACAGAAATTGTGCACCAGCTACATACAGATGGCAARTTCTGCCTTTTCCTAGTGGTTTTCTCACCAGGTAAGTCACACTTCCCACTACCCATAGGCCTTCTGAGTGATATCTTTACCCATGACTAAAAAATACCCAGCTCCAGTGTAAAGCACAGTGTGATTTGTCAATATGCAGATGTATTTTCTGTAGATCAGGAACCCAAACCTTTAGCTTATGTGCACTACAGATCGTGTTCCATCACTGCAAAAAGAGAACTCCACTTGCCTAAGGACTAAGGAGCTGGAAGCACACAAAGTCAAGGACATTTTGTTGGAAATGTCTTGACACAGTTCTGTGCCTTCAATTCAGTCAGTTTTTCCATAGTTTAAGTGAAGAAAAGAAATTTCCAGGGATTCTTTTGTGTCGTAGTCCATCAGAATGAAGGATTTTTTAAAGGCCAAAATYAGTGAAGCTTCTTAGAGTAATGAGTGTTCTCTGGAAGGTGGCACAAAATGGCCTTCAGCAARGCAGAGTTACTCAGGAAATAATAGATTGAACTCCAAACTACCTGAACATCAAATGAGAAAATGCAGAACAGTGCGACCTGAAAAGTATGAATTTAACATAAGTCCTAATATCTMAGAACCATGGGCTATATATTTAATCTCTTCAGCTGGCATTAGGAAATGCTATTTAGAAATTTGCAGAGCATGTGAAAACAATCATCCTCCACTGTCTCTTCTCATCCTTCCTGGACAGCCATAATTKTGGGAGGGTTTCTGTCTAATCCTGTCATTCATTTTTGGAGCTGCTGTCCAGRAATTTACTTAATCCCTTGAACCTGCTAATTATGTCTCCCCTAACAACTTCATATGGCAGGAAGTCTCACAACTTTATTTTCTGTTTTGCTCAATCTGTCTGTCTCAAATCAATCTCTCTTTTCACCTAGTGCTTCCCAGCTGTTGTGCTGTGGCCATTGGAAAGGAAATCCACACCCAGCGCACATACTGTGTCATGAATTCAYGAACTCCTACAGCTTGCCCTTTTGGAGATTCCACTGTGCCTGCCCTGCCCTGGTCTCATCAGGCTGAGCCAGTATACCCTTTTGAGAGAAGCCAATCATCAATTTGCCAGCAGACTGCATCTCCATGCACTCACTTTCCTTAATTCTCGTGACAGACTGTGCCATCTTACCTGCAGCAGAGGCCAGGCTGGTCTGAGCTTCCCAGGACTCTCTAGGCTTCAGAAGTGGTAAGATTTACACAAAAAACCCTTAAGCCTATAGAAACAAAAGAAATATACACTGTTTGAAAAAAAAAAGTAATTCCACAAACTAATCAAAGATATCCCTTTATATCTGATATGATTTGAGTATAAACTCCCATGCATTCATTGAATAGGCATTAATAGAGCACGTGCTTTAAGGCATCAACCATTGCCACCTGAAGAACCTCAACTTTGCCAACATTCCCTTGGCACAGCAAACAAGCACCAAGCTCCAGCAGTAAATGYAATGAGAGTTGTTACCCAGAGCAGTTCCCCAAAGTAGCCTGCTATTTACTGCATCCAAAAATCCTTGTAGAAAATGCATTCCAAGCAAATGTCGGAGAGTTCCTGTAGAAAAGTGTACTGAGGGAGGTTGAGCACTCTGAGAATTTGACATCACAGCAATTAGTTTACACAGGCTGCTCACCACATTCCRTTAATTTTTAATGATCTTGATTTTAATAAAAATTTTAAAAAGTATTACAATAYCRCTCCAGCTGAGATAGGAAACCTGATTTGAAATACTCTTTGAAAATCAGGCTGAAGTTTTGCTCATGGTTTGTTAACTTGCAACCTGTCAGGAAATGCTGACTTGACCTGAAATAGGTTTCYGTGAATCAAACACCAAAGTAAATATGGGAACTTCCAGAAAGTTTTTAAAGTAGGTTTTGCATCATCAGAAAAAGTTGGTGTTTTAATCCATGATTCTTGTCTGGCCTATTACTAATGAAAGATTCACTAAATTATCTTCATAAAGGTCAAAATGCTAATTAGGAAATTCTCTTCAATGATAGATCAGAGACGTGGAACAAATTATTAAATCAGCTTTTTCCAGAGTTTAATTATCCTTCATCTTAAAAACATCACAAAATTCAAAATAAAAGCTRGATTTTTTATATTAAATATTTCTTCTTTTTTTTGATTGCATAGAAAACTATCTTGGAAGGCTTGATTTTACATAAATTACATTTTAGTTAAATATATGTACAATTTTACATGTAGCATTAGTATTTAATTATTAGCAGCAATAAAATAATTAGTTATAAATAATTGTAGATAGATCATTCAAATTAATAAGTGTACCAATTATATAATCTATAACCATTTAAATAAAATGTATCTTTCTAAGCTACAAAGAATTAAAATACACCAGTATTTGAAAAGCAAGCAAAAATATAAAGTAATTTAAATGACCCTGAGTGGAACTTTAGAAATGAAGAATCAGCCAAGAATTTGTAGAGATAATGATCCATTTATTTTCCTGAAACAAACAATAATTAAGAAAACACTTGTAATGCCTCAGAAAAAATGAAATACCAGCATTTCTTATTCTTATTTGCCACATTGCTTTAAGTGTAAGTTAGGCATACATATTGAAGATGTGTACTATTACACAAAAAAAAAAAAAAATCCTTTGAACTGTGAAACTACAGAACACACGTAATAAACAACATAAACATYTTTGACTTAATTGCAACATCATTTAATACAAATTTTTATTGTAATAGCRTTTTTTACTATAATAGCAGGGAAGCAGAATTAATTTTTTGCACTGATATTTCCCATCTCACCTTCAGGATCAAAACTGAACTATTTATACCCAGTAGAAAATCGCCACAAGCTATGAGGATGTCATGCACTTGGTTAATGTGCTCCTGATGACAGACAGTGTGAAAAAAGCTTCCCAAGAAGTTTTTATAATTAGTACAGGATTAAAATGTCCAGACATGTTAAAAAAAAAAAAAAAAAAAAAAAAAAAAAAAAAAAAAAAAAAAAAAAGATGTACCCAAATCTTAAAGTCAAATTATGATGTAGCCTGGACTCTGCCATCATCGGCTCATCTATCATCAGCTGAGAATTTACTCAAGTTCTCATTTTTCATTTCTCCCAGGTATGATGATATGTTCAGGTATTAATTCAGCTGATAATGAAAGATAATTAATTCATGTTTCTTAATAATTGCAGGATACAGAGTCAAAAGTCATATTCATATAGACTTCATAGGTCTGGTCTTTTATATAGACATAGAAAATATAAAAGTTTTGTAACAATTGTATTTAATACATACATGTTTTGCTGACACACAGGACAAATGAAAAATGCAAGAATTTAATGAAACCCCCTTGTAATTCTTTTTTCATGGAGTTATATTGGTCAGTCTCTGGTTTGGATTATGGGAAATGTAAWGTGAGCATTTAGCAAATATATTCYCAGCCTTGTTTTTGAATTAKGGAATMATTTMGKTTSGAAAAGMCYCTTARATTGATTGAGTCCAACCCTTAACCCACCACAAAATCATGTCACCAAGCACCACATCTACAGAGCTCTTATCTCCAGGGCTACAGTAGGGAAGGAATCTTGTAAACAAATATTTCTACCTTATTCTGAGAGAACTGATTTATAATAATTTCTTGATAACATATGACCGCTAAAGAATTATGATCCTTCATCAAGAAACGATAATAGCCTAAAATCCCAGTCACAAGGGAAATATCTACACTCGGCACCTAATATGGTGAGAATACATCTGGGTTTAATGTGTTTTAGTATGTATAATGTATTTTATTTAATCTCTGTGTAGGTTGAGCCCTATTATTATTTCATCTGTTCATAAGAAGTGACACACTTACCCCATGACCAGGATGAGGATAACACACAGCCCTACTGCCTGGGAACAAAGCCCCAGAATTGCTGCGACTTTGGCCCAGTTAACTGAAAAAAAAATGCTGTCAAGCTGTGATATATAGCATAAACTWAAGATAAGACTGTTTAATAGCCAAGGACTTCAGGGAAACATGAAAAGTGCTAATAAATGTGCAGGAAATTGACTGCCACCAGCTGCGTGTAAGGACTCATCAGGGACCTGCACCAGAAGTAAAAATATACCAGTGTTTAGCCTRTTATCTTATCCCTGAAATGATTTCTGTGTAAACAGAACTTTTCCTTATTCCTCCTTTTCTAGAGTAAAAGTTTCCCAAACAAAAGATAGCTCATAGGTTAGTCCAAAGGGATCTCTGCCTACAGCAAGAAGTAAGAGCCCTTCAAAAGAATTGCATGACAAGCTATTATTTAACCTCTGAATCTGTGTAGACAGAATAGCATCAAACTTAACTCATTTCAAAAAAGTAACAGAACCTTTACATACCTTAAAATGTATAGAAGTCATTTAATAGAGGTGCTCTGTGTAGACTGAGACATAAAACTGATGGCAAGACATAAACTCCCAGGTATTATATCACCAGCCCAGTGCAAARGCAGTTTTATGAACAGAACATTGARCAGAAGCRTGTCACTGCTATGCCAAACAAATGATCTCTGGGAAGGTTTGCAAATGCTGGAGTAGAAATGCAAAACATAAAAAATAAAGACAGGAAAACAGTCTAGATAAGACTGGTTGTACTAATTCCTCATGTTTGCTGTAGCTATTCATGTCTTTTCTAAGCCAAATGTGAGGTGCCTCCAGTGTAAYAGAACTTCCCCTCAGTAACTCACACTTCTGTGGCTTAAATCAATTCTCTCCCCACATTCTGCCAAAATTAATGTCTTGAGGCCTAGAAATTCAGTCTTTAATGACTAGTGCTGTCTGACATTGATAGCAAATATCTGCTCTGTGGATGGAAAACATCAATATGACTTCATTGGAACCAATCAAGGAAAGAACAGAGTCTAGTTTTGACAGTTCTCAAGCTTTCAAGACATCTATTTGAAAATGAAACCAAAGCCATCCATTGACTGTGCAGTAGCTGTAAGACAAGGGGTATTCCTGATATCCTTTCCAATGAGCTCTTACTCTGCGTGCTCACCATTTCCTTCCCCTGGAAATCAAAACACCATAGAAAATACTGTACATGTAAACATCAAATGCAACCCCCAGACACATCACCAGCACAGTTTTGGAGTCTGAGGAAAGGTTTGCAGACAACAAATACTTCAAAAAGCCTGTCTACCAGGCTGAACTCAAAATTCAAAGATGGTACCAGCTATGAAAAAAAAAAAAAAAAAAAAAAAAAAAAAAAAAAAAAAAAAAAAAAAAAAAAAAAAAAAAAAAAAAAAAAAAAAAAAAAAAAAGCATTTAATCGCACTTAAGAAATACTTGAGAATTCTAGAGGATCAAAGGGTCTATGCCATCCCATGTGTTTTACTGGGGAAAACCTGACAAGGGATGCCAAGCAATGAACGCGAGTAGGCAAGGACAGCTGATGTCTCTGGTAAAAGTTCTCTTTGCCTCCAACTATTTTCATTTTAGTGTGTTCTCCCTGACCAAGGGTAATCCTCCACACATAGCAAGTCTTTGCAGATTACCCTTACATACATTKGTCCAGTATCACCTGCATTTTCAACAATTTAAGCATCCAGGTTCCCCTGTTATAATGAGTTGTACAGAGTTGTTCTCAGCCATGTGGAGAACCACCTCTTGTTTTGAATCGATCTGACTGGCTTGTCTTGAGTCTCACTGCCTGCATTGGGGGAGTGGGAACAATTAATCCCCATTTCCTAATGCCATTTAGGATTTTGTATGCTCTGTAATATCTGGTTCTCTCTTTTACAGCCATAGCCTATTCTATCTTTCCTCTTACAGAAGACATCCTTTATCTTTGTTCATGTGTCTTTGCCAGCTTTCAGTGAACATTTTTCAGTTCAGTTATACTCCTTTAGAGGCGAAGTATGCAGGATACGGAGAATTCCCCTACTTGCATATACAAGATATGGACAAACTAAGAATTCCACAGGGTATTAACAATGTCCTCTACATTTCTTTTTATGAAGTCTTGGCAAGTCATAATATTTGATTTTCTCTTCTGTCTGCTTCTGTGCATTGAGCTGACACTTTCACAGAATTTTATTCCATAACATGTGGAATAAAATGCTTCTGAATAGTAGCAGGCAGTTTAAAGTTTTTCACAGCATTCATATGTAAAATTAGGATTGGTCTTCCCTATGTGTATCACATTTAAACCCACTGAATTCCATCTGCCATTTATTGCGCAGCCACTTGGTGTTATAAGGTGTCTGGACAATCTTTCAAAGTCAGCACTAGTTCTTAGACTGTTCAATAACTTGATATCATCAGCGATTTCAGTCCCTTTAATACTTGATCTCTTTCTCTGACTATTTATGAATGTGYTCCACCACAAACCCCCTTGGAACGCCTCAGTTATCAGACAAGCCCTTTACTCCTACTCCCTCTTTTCGGTACATTAAAAATATTTTAGAAATCATGCAAAGAAAAAAGAAGAATAGCAGAACAAGAGSAATGTATTTGGAAAGAAATGGTTAAGTAAACCTAGAGAACATAACTTATGTTTCCATGGGATGTATTAGTTCTGTTTCTTTAGGTCTGAAAACATTTATATAAAGCCATGAGTTCCTAGGGCAAAAAAGACTCCTGAAATACATGTCAAAATAGAAGGAAACTACATATTATTTCTGTAGCACTGGAAAAATMAAATATCTCAGATACAGTCAGCATTTATGAGTCCTGTAAAAGYATAAGGATTTTTTTGGATGAAGTCTGGTGCCTCTATTATACAGAAAATTTACAGCTCTTCTTACAKCTACCTAATCTTAATGCCTCATAAACAAATGCCCTGGAGCAAAAGTAAATTAGTAGCTACCAGGTTGTCTAAACAGAGATGCTTGCAACTGATTGCATTAAATTAACTGTTTAATTGAATACATTTGCCTGATTGAGTAAAACGACAATTGTGTCAATGTATTTTCTAATTGTGTTAGTCTGCACCGCTGGTTCTCTGCCCTTTCTTGAGCTGATAGTAATCACTAATTTGGTTGCTCATRAAGCTGTGATAACAAGCAGATGAATTGACTTTCACGTTTTTGTCCACATAGATTGAGAAGTGAAGGGGGCGTCCTTCTATTCTTCCAACCTCAAAAATTAGAATATCCTATTAAAAATTTGCATTGTCATCCTGCAATACCTTTGGGCATAAGAGTGATCTTATGGGAAAGAGGAAAGGAAAGGCTATKCAGGTTGCAGAGGAACAAATTTCACCCATTTTAAAGAGCTAAGAAAACATAAATCAGTGGAAGACATTTTCTCAGCCTTCAGACCATCCTGTTTTCT
>NW_026623385.1:1575449-1577525 GCF_030028575.1 Malurus melanocephalus | reverse complement strand
TTTTTGCAGGGACCACGCACCACTGTTTTGCTTTAAGCTCAAGTACTGTATATGTTCTGGATATCAGAGGCATTTCAGTGTCTTGTGATAAGTGTAGACAGACTAAGGCAAGTGTAAGGTGTTGAAAAATTCCAACTATTGCAGGAAAATCTTGTCTAACAAATATATAAGGTGTTCAGTGTCAGGAAAAAAAAAAAAAAGAGGTAGCAAGGCCATTCAAACATCTGTATTAAACAAAATTTATATTATTATTTGTATATTACTACCTTAGAATTTTTTTAAAACTTATTTCCTGCAAAATATTTGATAATTTTTTTTTTATTTTACTTTCTGTTTGGTTTGTTACAAATATATAAAATCTCTATTTTTCTGCACGTAGCTGTTCCAGGTATTGGAATACAAGGTTTTGTATTTCTACTGTGTAAAAAGGACAAAGATGCAATGAGTTCCTGCAAAGATTCCAGAAAGTCATGTTAAAAAGATGTAAGTACATATATGCATATATATTTAAATTTTTGTGTACTCTGATGATCCATTTTGACTTCAATTTCTCATCAATAACAAGGACTCACATGTAGGAGGTAAATGCTGTATTCTTCTTTTGGATTCTTTATGTGGGYAAATCTAGCCCTAAAAAAACGGAAGAATTTCCTCTCTCAAAAATAGTTTTTAAAAAAAAAGACTTTCTGCTTTTTTTCCCAATTTTTTTTTTTCTTTCTTCCTTCCTATAATTTTTCTACTCCAGTGGTACTTCCTCAGATGGAGGCTGCCAGCCCAGGGAATATTACTAGCTTGTCTGAGATGGGGTTTTCATTCTGTTCAGAGTATCTGCAGTTTTACATTGTTGGAGGCAGCTGGGATGAGAAGACATCGTGTCTGAGTGGAGACAAAGTGTGTGAGGGTCAGGCAGGAATTCCAGTGTAGCTTGCAGACAAATATGAGCTGCTTCAAAGGCCAGAGCAGCTGCTAATAAAGCTCAGCTACTGAAATCCTTCAAAAAGTACCTCATTCGGTGCATCTTTCTGTCAGTGCCAGCAAGCCTGAACAGAAATATAGATGCTCTGGCTTTACAGGGAAAGCAATACATTTTCTCAGTTACATCTTCACAGCGTTTGAGACAAGGGACCATAATTTCTCTGTACAGTCTTTTTTTCCCCACATCTTCCCATTGCATCATTTGACTGGATAGTCTTCAAAACAACAAATTCTATAGTCTGTTTCCTGATAACCCCTGCTTTTGCWCCTTACATTGATAATAGTGATGCTAACATGACTGATACCACTGAAAATTCTCTGCAAATCTCTTTTTGAAAAAAAAACACTTTAATTTGTGCTAATAATTTTCAAAATGAATGAGTGGTTTGGTAAAGCTCTGAGACCTTTCATAGAGAAATTAGTTTGYTAAAATAAAATTGTTTTGAATGGTTGAAATGTCAAGGTGGAGGATTTGCTGAGCTACTTTTTGTTGGTTCCTCAGAAAATCATTCTAATTTTGGAGGGAAGGAATGAACACAAAACAAAGGAAGAGAGTCCTGCCTCTCAAAGGTCAATGGTAGAATGTGCTACTGAACTACAAACTACATAGATTCTCGATTCAAATACAGATTTATAAGACTTATTATTGTTAAAACAAAACAGAAACAAAAACAAAACAAACAAAAAACCCCCACAATTTTATTTAAGATACAAATATATCATATTATGGTGAAAAGAAAGGGTAAAACTTAAATTTTACCTTCTGTGATCTTTCCTTAATGACTTGATGGGTGTCAAATCATCTTTATTTCAGTTAGAATCCAGAGTAGTCCACAAGAAACACAGAGAGACACTATTTACAAGGGCCTAGAGTCACAGGGCAAGGGGGAATTACTTTTAGCTGAAAGAGTACAGGTTCAGGCAGAAAGAAAGAGGCAGAAATTCTTTGAAGTGAGTATGGTGAAGCACTGACACAGTTTGCCCAGGGAATCTGTGACTGCTCCATCCCTGGAAGTGTCCCAGGCCAGGTTGGGTGGGGATTTGAGGGACCTGGGTTAGTGGAAGATGTCACTGCTCATGGCAGGGGTGTTAGAATAAGAT
>NW_026623385.1:1544764-1573754 GCF_030028575.1 Malurus melanocephalus | reverse complement strand
AGACATTCCACAAAGATTGTACAAATACCTTTTTTTTTTTTTTTTTTTCCAAGCAGAATTTATAGCTCTTGAAATGGAGCTTCATGTCTCATCCTCCTACTAAAAAAAAACACCTCAGCTACCTGCGAAGCAATCCAAAGCAGGCAGATCCTGCCTGTTTCCAAAATAGACTGAMTTTAGTGTGCTGTCCCTCTCATTTCCCCTCTGTTCCAAATAAACGTTGAGATCTTTGCCATATTGCTGTATTACCAGCCAGTCGTGATTTCAGCAGTGCTGGGGACACAATGTACTGCCTTTTTTTAAGATGAGCTGGAGAAAAACAAAACAAGTCTTTGAGCCCAAAGGTAATTTTCAGCTTTTCAGTTGAAATTTTTCCTACAAACATTTCCTTATGATTTTTAGGGTCCTTAAATATCTGAATCTTCTATGTTAAACAGAGATTTAAAGATATCTATGCCAGACATCAGCTCTCMGGCTGTTTTATGTTGCATTTACTTTTGGATCAAGGAAGTTTTAAATAGAGAAGAACGAACAGGTTATCACATCSTGTACATTGAATCCTATAAATGCAYCAGATCCTGTTTGTTTGGGGTTTCATTCTTCCTTCTCTAGGTTTCACGATTTAATGTCATGTCCTTCAATGTGTAGAATGTTATTTATGGTGAGACAGTGCTTTCATATCTCTAGAAAATTGTGTGTTTTCTTCAGAGCTGCCTGTGCACTTTCCATTTCCTCAGTGGAATCAACCTTCCAAGATTTGTCCCTTCCTTGCCTTCCTCTCCTTCTTCCCACAGTACTTCAGACTAGAATAATGATACAGTAAAAAATTACAAGATCAATAGCTTTCTGCAACAATCCCTCTAAGTAGTTTGGAGTTGGAAGCTTTTCGTTCAGTCGCTCTTCATGATAAAATCTATGCTCAGCTTTCCAAATTAATAGAGAAGCTGAATTCTTATGTATATGTATTATCTGTTATCTAATTAGGATWATCTAATTGTCCAGAGTGACCCAAATACCTCCCTTAGTTATATCTGGAAAAAAATCTTTAGGGTAATTTATCATAATAATGCAAATCTATTGAAAATCTTAATTATAGATGRGTATCACTTCTTGCAACACATTGTGCGAGGATGGGCTGACAGATTACTGACAATTAAGATCTTACTTGTCAGTTCACGTTGCTCAGGCAAAAATGTCTGTTTGAGGCTTACACCCTAAAGTAAGTGATTTCTCACAAAAAAACAGATTCTTATCTCAATATTAATCATTATCACGTTTTTTTTATTGCTGATTTATTCAATTGTAGTGCTGGATCCTAACCTAGAGGCCCACTGAACTTCTCTTTAAGATTTTATTGTTAGGTTGAGTATAGAAATATTTAATAACAACATCAATGTCTTGTTCTTTCTTTTTCTAAAAAAAAAATAAGATATCACAGTAAAAACATGATACTTCTCACTGTAATAAAAGGAAACTTTATGAGCATTTGCTATAGGTCAGGAAGGAGTTTAGGTCATCATTTGTAGATCAAACCTGAAGCAGCTGTGGAAACCAATGTTTGCTGGTCCATACATGGGACTGGAGGCACATAAAGGTTTTARATGAGAACATTCAGAATTCCMATCTGCAATGGCACTTGATGCTTCTCTCCTCTGTTCCTTTTATCCCTGTTTTATTTTCTGGCTCCAGTAAGTGAACCTGTGAGCTGCTCGTGACAGTGCAGTCAGGGTTCTTCTGAATATTGTTACTGGTCTTTTTAATTACATTACATTGAGTGCCTTCAAACACAGGCACTCATCCTCGACATGTTATTCATGTTTCTCAAGGAAGGCTTACAATTATTAAYATATAGGCAGAGCTGTTATCAGTGAAGTGTTCAGGAGAACCACGGCTGGGATCCACCARGGTAACAACATCCCTAGCAGGCAGCAGGGTTTTTTTTTTTTTTCTGACAGTCATCTGGTGCCAATGCTTTAGGATTGTTCTGGGACACTGCCAGACAAAAGAATTTAATGGGTTTACTCTGCTCTGCTAAGAAGCCTGCAAACTAGCTCAATATGCTGGAGGAAGGAAGTCAGAAAAGRTTCAGGATTAAAATAATCCTAGACAGATGAATAAATTCATACACAGCTATTAAACCCACAAAGTTTCCYGAGGAAAGTCAGCAGGAAAAGAAATACATGCCACAGCAACCCATGGGATCATGCACAAAATGCTAAGCCTGTYATGTTCATTCTTATAATTGTAACACCTCAGGTATGATATAGACTCATAAATATTGATATTTTAAAATCTGGGGTTTTTCTCCTTGTGTTAAATATATTGTCAAGACAGCTGTCAGTCACTAAGCCGCTAGTCACAATTTTCCCAAGGGATAAAGCACAGATTCCTAAAATACTCACCACCTTGAGGAAGCAAACAATTGGCTCAGATGGGCAGGTGTTCAAGAATTGCAGTGTGCAGGAGTAAACTGAAGATTTCACTCCAGTTAAAGGACAAAAATGTGGTTCAGACCATAAATGTGACAAGAAAAATAACGGAATGAGAACTAAAAACCGCAATTAGATTTCATTAGTGTTCTTCCAATACATGCCACCTAACATGTTCTTAATATTTCTCACCTCTGTCACAAACTTGCAAAATTTAGTGAGGAAAAGGTAAAATGTAGTATTAACATTCATTATTGATATTATTGCCCTTTAAAATACTAGTGGTGTACAAAATGTAAATATAACCTGTTAGCCTAAATTRCACTTTAGCAGCATGGTTTTCAATTTAAGCATGGAAGTGCAGATTCGTGAAGTATGTTAACAGGTAGCTGGGGGTTCTGAGTCTGTGAGTGTTCATGTGTGAATTACTGTCTCTTTATGAGTGTTTCTCCCTATGATAAACAATGAAACTTCTTTTACCAATTAAATATCAATCAATAGAAACTATCATCAGCTTCTACTTCCCGTCAAAATTTCTCTTGGAAGCACTTCTTTTTCCTTACTGAGAAAGATATAATGCCAGATCATTAACTGAACATGGAAAAAGATACATGAAAATTGGAAGCACAATTGGACACATTGTACTTTTAGAAGGGAAAAAAAAAAAAAAAAAAAAAAAAAAAAAAAAAAAAAAAAAAAAAAAAAAAAAAAAAAAAAAAAAAAAAAAAAAAAAAATTAAAAATTCCTCGTCAATGACTGAAAAACTGTACTTAATTGACAGATCAATGGTAAGCATGGTTCCTCTGGAATTTATTAGTACACTTTTTTATTGGTTTTGACTGGAAAAGATGATTTTCTCCATAGTAGCTGTGATGTTGCTGTGTTTTGGACCAGTGATGGAAGCAGTATTGATAACACAGAGATGTTTTTGTCATCACTGAGCAGTGTTTGCCGAGAGCCAAAGCCTTTTCTGCTTTTCAGACTTGAAGGGATGAACRATAATACATCAATTCTGGTAAGGCAAGGGGACAAAAAAAAAACTCTGGGAAGCTCACAGTATATGCTTCTGGCTCTTGATTTCTATTATTTGATGTTTAAGGAGTTAATAAGTCAAAGATAATGGGACAAAAAGAAAGTGAAAATGTAAAGAAATGATGAGACAGAATTATAGAGGTTAAAAAAAGAAGGAAACTACAAGTGTTAATACCTTACCCAAATCCTCCTGTCATTATTTTTTACCTTTAGCAGATTTCTTAAAAAAAGTTTCAATGGTCATGCACTTTTCATGCTGTCTAGACAAAATGACCATAGTAGAGAAGTTGTTCTAGAACAGGTTGTAAGATTGTACTCCCTGTATTTTGATAAAATTGATAGAAAAATTGTGTTTGTATTCCGCTGGTAGGTAGATGTTTCTCCTATCAGTAGTGTCTCAAATTGTCTTTCTTATTTTAATAAAGAAATTTGGTGAGATTAAGAAAGTGGAGCTTAATAAAATAATAATACTTTAGGTTTTCCAGTCACTTACATTTTGATCTTCCATCTGGATCTGTTACAAGCAGCAATAGTTCTAATGTCATCAAATATCTTATTAACATATATATTAAAAAAAAAAAAAAAAGGCATTTTTTAAAATGTTTGGTAGGAAAAAAGAAATTACTTTTTTTTTATTTAACTTGGTCTTTGGAGATCTTAAAAGATTAGTTGGTCTGTAACTAGTGGTTAGCAAAATGTCAAGATTTTTTAAAAATACTGATAGTGTTTTAAAGGCATTTCAAAGGTATTTTATGATGTGCTAGGAGTAATTTATGTTTTCTTGTGCTTTAGTGTAACAGATTAGAAAAGACTTTCAAATACCAGTAAGACCATTGTGAGGAAGTGCCTGTCTTGATGAAGAAGTGTTGTTTTTTGGACACTGAACTGAGCATTCAGAAGCCATTGTAGCCAGAAGGAAACTATTCCAAGCATGACCTTCATAAATTTCAAATGTGCATCAATGATAAATAAATATATCAGACATGATAAACGTGTTGGGTTTTATGATCATTTCTGAGTGTTCATTACAGAATTGAGACAAATATTATTTCGATATTTAGGAAGTAGCAGATGTCCTGTTACACATCTTTAAACACATAAACATCTTCTGTTTTGCTCCTGTTTATTAATGAGTGTCATATTTTATACCCCACTCTGTAGGACTAAAATGAAGTTACTGTTTACGAGCATTTCTCTTCACAGTGATAATTATAACTCACAGTTAAGTAAATAAACATTTGGATGGGCAGTGCTCCTCAGAGCTTTAATAACAACAAACCTTAGAAAGCCAATTTTACCTTTCTTTCRTAGGTGTGACACCAAAAATACAAAATGTATGACATCATAAACCTAAAATTGAAGCTTGATATCAAAAAAAGGGCAAAACCAGGAATGCTAACCAGTCCTTCAGGTAGGAAAAAAAAAAAATTCTTCAGCATATAACCATTCCATCTTTCTGAAGACAGAACATAAGATTCATAATCTCTGACTACATTTTCCTCAGTTGTATAAAAATGTCATTAAAGTTTTCCCTTGCTGGAATAAATAAGAACATTCAGTGCACTCAATAGCACTCCCATCACAGTGGGGCATGACAGAAATGCAGGGACATCGTAAAATGAGATAGCTGAAACATCCAGAACTTCGGGATAGGGAAGGAAAGGATGAGATCATGACCCTCTGTGCAGTAGCTCCAGACCCTACTCTGATGATTCCCTAATAAACCTGAGAAGAGCTACCACTCAATGTAAGTAAAAAAGTCACATTCATTCCAAACCATTCACGGGTGCAACTCACCCCACAGAGTGCACAGTCATGAGCATCATTGAATTTTGACCAGGTTTTCAGATATTAAAATACTGCTTAATTTCATGTAATTATTCACCACTGAATGCTAAGACTACAACAAGATCAAAGTTTACACATTRCATATCAGTACACTTGCCTTTGGGAGCTAGATTTGGAGCAAAATTTCAAAGCATAAAAGCTGAATTTACAATCTACTTACAGTTTTCTTGCAAGAAGTTATTCAGTCTTTCTCACCTCTTACCTTCTTAAATTCTATTTGGCTTCAGACAGTGCTGTTTAACCTCTTTCTCTTTATTTTATCTTTATCAATTACTGGGAGATAATTCAGAAGAGTAATGTCTAAGTGAAAGACATCTAGTATCTTATTTACTGACCTCTTTTCCTCTGTCAGTTGCTCCAACCATTTCTGACAGTTTTCCTTTTCCGCTTTTGCGTTCCAAAAGAGCAAATCACCAGCCCAGCAGCACAATCTGTGGTACTTATCACCACTGTGTAAGAAAAACCTGGATCATCTATCCSAGTTGAGATATTCCTTCCGTAAATGTGATTTTCAATAGAAACAGTCATGCTCTTATCAAAGTGTCACGAGTGCTCTTCAAAGCAAATGTGATGTTTAGGGTACAGCTCTTTTCACCAGCTATGGAGGGTCAGACCTGATAGGCTGCAAAATACTTTGGTGTCTGTGTTTATGAATGAGTTTCCTACTCAATTCTTAATTTTGGGGCTTAGAATTCGAATGCTTATAAGGTCACAGGGACTCTTAAATTATCTTCTCTGACCTCCTGCGATCCTATTCCACAGGCAGCAACTTTTGATGGAAAGTAGAATTCAAGGTAGTCAAATAAATTTTCAAAGCTAAAAGTAGCTGCACATATTATGAAGATATTTTTTAAAAAAATTTAAATATTTTTAAAATAAAATATTTCAATTTTTAATTAAAAAGAACAAAAAGGAGAACTAAACCATAAATCAAAATAAAAACAGGAGGAAAAATGTGAATGGAYCTATAAAACACAATTTTTCTTTAATGGCTGGGATTGTCCCAAATCAACATTTCTATAGGAGGGAAGGATGAAGGAGGTAGGGAAAGCTGTTTAGTTTCTGACAGAAAATCAAATCAAATCACAGTCAATTAAACTTTACCTCATTTAATTTAGATAACTGACAGATTAAAAGCTGATCAATGTTTGATTACTCTTCAAGGAGATGTAATTTCCCTATTGTATATTTAAGACATCAAAGGAGAATCTTCACAGCTTCCTTCTAGTTTGTTACAGTGAGTATTCATCCTCACTGAAGTTAAATTTGTACCCAGCACATTATTCTTGTTGATTGTAATGTATGTGTGTGTTATATGGCCCTGTAACCAATTTAAGCATAGTAACTCAATATCCTTACATAGTTTTTAAAATAACTTGTTCTGATAAACAGCTTTGAAACTTTTTACCAATCACAACAGAACTTTTATCTATTAGTTCTTTACTTGGTTCATGCCCATCTCATCTCAGCACACTTGTCATCCCTTAGGAAWCATTTTAGCCAAAGAATGTACTCAGTATCCCATTCCATTCCCTCTTTATAGGTATAATTCCTGTTTTTCTGTAGCAGATATCTGCCCAAAAAAAACCAGGACCCTTAAGGTTTTCTCTAGAAATATAACTGTTAGCTATATCTTACATAAGTCTCATCTCAGTAAGTTCCAATGTAAGCTTCTTTTAACAGTACTCAAGCTGATCAAAAACTGAGTCACAATTAAAATTTTTCATTACCCCATKTTTTCTCCCTTCCCATAACCCCAAAATATCAGGAAATAAACAGATGTGGTGTGATTCTGATTCCTGTGTTATCTGAGATGACACGAGGGGATAGAAACAAACTATGGTCAAGCATTTCCTCAAGTTTTCAGATGTAAAATAATTCTGTAGTCCCAGAGGGACTTGACAGACCAAATATTTCATGTGTCTGCATTAGGGTCTGGCAGAGTACATCAAATTGACTTTTTCTTCCTTTCTTTATCATTTGCTTTTCCACCAGCTGTTCTGGAAATAGTAACCACTTGGCCCCCTAGACATGTCTCCCAGCTGCTCATTTTTCTGATTACAGGGTACTAGAGAAAATTAAAAAAAAAAATTAAAAAAAAAAAAAAAAAAAAAAAAAAAAAAAAAAGAGAGAGAGAGAGAGAGAAACCCCCTAACTATATAAAACTCTCCAGCTCTCATACTGCCAGACTGACTAAAATATGGTCTAAATTTTTAGTATCCTTGCTTTAAAGGGCAGTTGTCATAGTTTAAACACAAAAGGCTGCTAAGCCCCACCCAGCCACACATTGAGGAAGAGACATGTAGGGGTAAAAGAAAGAAAACTCATTCTGAGCATGGTGCCATACTTTATGGAACATCTCTTTGGTCAATTGGGGTCAGCTGTCCCAGCTGTCTCCCCTCCCARCTCCCKGTGCACYCSCAGCCATTAATGTCTGCTAGGACAGACATTCTTTACATTTTCACTTTTTCTTTCAYCCCATTATCTTTGACTTATTAACTCCGTAAACATCAAATAATAGAACACAAGAGCCAGAAGCATACACTGTGAGTTTCTTGAGGTTTTCTTTGTCCCACTGCATTACCAGAATTAATGTCTTAYCATTCATCCCTTCAAGACTACATTTTCTCCTGCTTCTGTGTGTGAGAAATGAGGCATTTGGGCTTATGATCATTGAAATGTCCCAAGCTGACAGCGCAGARTCACTTAAAATGACTGGCTCTCTAACTCTCCTAGCAGTGTCAGGTTATTATCATTATCCCATTCCAGGGATACTCATCATAGAAAAACTTTGGTACTTGGCATTAAGACCTAAGCATTTATGTTCCCATGTAAGTCTCCTGCAATTATTTGGGGTGCRGCATTAAATATGAAAATCTGAATCCATATTTTACATTTTTGGAAGGGGTAAAAATGGTTACTTGAGTCATGCCATTGAACCATTTAAGGCAGACAGATTGCAGTTGTCATGTACAGAATAAGAGAACTGGAGAAGAGACACTAGGGAGCAGCTGGCACAGGGATATAAGGTTTTCACCCGTTAGTCACTATCCAACTAGGAGGAAAAAATAAGCAAGCTGGGTCGGGGGTGGGTGGGGGAAAGCACAATACAAATAAAAATACAGAACTCAGTTTGCAGGTTATGGTTTAGCAGGAGTCACAATCAGAATTGTGGTTTGCTTTTCTGTCAATTATGCCACTACTGTTCAGGTGTTTAGAGATCAAAGCTCCCTTCTTTTGTGGAATTTAAGCCCCTCCTTCTCTCAGCTCCCCACCTCTCCCACCTCCCATTGGAACCCTGACAGTACTATCTTCTTTAAGATAGATGGACTTAAGGAAAAKTCTCCTGGCCATTTGAAGAATTTACACAGCTTTATGCCTTATACCTCTAAATTTCCTCTGCTTCTTATCTAACACTTAAACTGTTCCTTGCCTTTATTCCCAAGAGTTTCATGGGGATACATAACCTAGTTCTTCCCATTTAATTGCACATTAGGCCTTATTATCACTTACTATCATTGCTGTGGTGCCTCATATACTTTTACAAATTCGTGTTAAATTAAGAAAATAGTATCTGTTAAGTCTGACTACCTTTCTCTTGTTCCATCCCCAAAAAAAGACACATATTTGTCTTTATGTGTGTTTTCTTAATGGGGAATACTAAGGTTGATGAAAAAGAAAAGCTGACTTTACATTAAAATTGAGTTAAAAGCTGATAACTCAGCCTCCCCCCGGCACTTAAGAAAGAGGGCTGCTTCTGCAGGCTGGCTCTCTGTGAAACTGCTGCCTGCCACACACACAAATCCAGACCCTGCTGCACGCCMGCTGACAGCTTATTCTAAAACAGCAATTCAAAAACGATGATCAGCAAGAGGCAGCCTCTTAATTGCCATTAGAACGAGTGGAGTATCCTCCTCCCAAACGACTTGGAAAGAAATATTCGATGGCAATAAATAGGAGAAAACGCACAGTGTTACATTGAATCACAATTGCAAGCAGCACCAGAGGGGAAAAGAGCAGGGTGCGCCTTGAAGGAAGGCAAATTCGGATCTGATGGCACCCATGGTGACAGTGCCACCACTGCACCAGAGCCAGGCCAGAAGAGCCTGGCAGGGACTGAAACGGGTTCCAGCAAGCAGCAGGAAAAAAAAGAGAAAAATAACAAACCAAACCCAGGATCCATCCAGGAAACACAGACACATCAGCCACGGGGCAGGGAGAACACGTACAGCACAACCAGGACAGGAACATGAGGAAAAAGGGAAGGAGGGAAGGAGGGAAGGAGGGAAGGAGGGAAGGAGGGAAGGAGGGGACGTACCTCACAGACAGCCACTGAAATCACCTGGCAGCATTAGAACACCAAGCATTTTCCCATGCAATGTGGAATTCAGCTGCAGAAAACACTGTCGCCCTCTCTGATGGATGCCAAAGTAATATKGATATTCAGAGCAGATTTAGGTGAATTAATGTACTTTAAATCTACCATTACCTATTATAATTGTGACAGTTGCATCACCTGAATTCCCAAATCTTTGGCTGCTGAACWGCAGTACTGGAGTGAAGATCCTGCTATCCACTCTTTCTCAAAACACTTACTATTTACTGCTAGGAAAATGATGCCTTGGTTTGCTCCTACATTTTCTTATGACAGTCTTTGCATTCTTTCAACAGAAATCATTTATGTCATAGGCATAATATCAAGGATATGAAAGACCTGATTGCAAGATGAAGACGTAGACAAGGAATATGTATCAACAATTAAGTTAAGAAAGCAGAAGATAAAAAAAAAAAAAAAAAAAAAAAAAAAAAAATCAATTTTTAAACTGTCTACCAAATCCCCAAAAACTTTTTAAGAAACCTAGACGAGTAATCTTCGTGCAAGAGGATTAAGGAGGGTTTATGCTAAAAATTGATGAGGATAAACTGTAAAGATGGTAAGAGCATTTCCTGAACAGTCTGGTCAGAACAAAACTTAGGGTTAAATTTAAGTACTCCTAGAAAAGCCCAAAACTTCACTAATTAGCAGTGACCTTCCACTAAATAGGAAACAAGAAAAGCCTGCAGAAACTTCCTGGCAAGGCAGAATATCAGGTAGAATCTGACTGGAGAATCTGAAAGAAATGACCAACCATCTGCAATAATGCCTTGAAAACAAAAACATATCAACCTTAATTGTCACAGTGCCACAGAAGGAAGATGAGCCAAAATGCATTGAGCAGCTCAGCAGAACATTAATGTCACTTACAGAAAATAATCATTGTAGATTGATGTTACAGCAAAGAAAATCTAAGAGAAAAAAGAAAGGTAAAAAAAGAAGGCACAGGAGTTAGAGAAATGACATTATATACTGAAGATGTTTTGAAGAGTCCTAAGAAGGTACATTGAAATGCAAAATGCTAATCATTATTGACCTGTATGATTCTGAAAAATCTGGATAGTCTTGCAGAAAATGCACAGGGGAGAACGGCTGGCMGTGGAGTATGAATCAAGTAAATTACTGTGGTGGGTTAACTTCAGCTGGCAGATAAATATCCACCCACCCAGTCACTCCCTTTACCCCTCAGTAGAAAGTGGGGAGAGATAAAGGCTGAGAGATCACTTAACCAAATACCATTACAGGCTCAAAGCAGGCTCACATCATGGAAAAATTAYATAATATATTGCCAATAAAAATAAATATTTCATTATGGATTTGGGTAGTGCAGAACTACCATCTCCTCGCCACCTGAATGTATAYAGCAAGAAAGAAAATTTATGTTTAACCAGCATATTTTATCCACTCTCAAGCAAAAAATCAATGCATTATTTATTGACAGGAATAAAAAGCAAAATGTGCAACTACTCTGACTTGTTAACTTGATTGAGACAACAAGACTTGAAGGGAAAAGTGTAGAAAGCCTCAGACCAGGAGTCAGAACTGTAAAGACTTGGATACTGAAGACTTAAAATAATCTTTCTTCCAGTTTCTGCCCTTCTAGAGAGCACAAAGGGCAGCTCTAAGAAGACAAGAACTATAGTTAAGAATATTGTAATCATTGCTTTCGTGGTTAATGTTTTTATCAAATTTTCAGTAAAGAAACACCAGGCATTTTGTTATCTACAGAACTGCATAATGGTGGGCAATAATCCAGAGGCAGAAAGGGTAAGAATTATTAGAGTAACTCTTATGAACAAGTTACATAACATTTGGACTGTAGAAATTCTTCAGACAAATCTGCATGCTTTCTACCAAATATCTGTAAAGACCAAAAAATGGTTAGAACAAGTAACAAGACTGGGCATTTATGAAAGATGCAGGAACACATCCATTGATACATTTCTATTATGGAAAAGATGGGTAAAATGGTTTGAAAATGACCAAAACATAAAARCATAAGTAGTCCTTATCACTCCAAATGCTGTAACAATGAACTATCACAGAGGGGTAAGGATGAGCAGGAGTGCTGGGGATCACCTGGCACAACACTCTGCTCAAGAACACCCACGTGGAGCCAATTCCCAAGACTTTATCCAGATGGCTTTTGAATGTCTCCAAGCATGGAGACTCCACAACCTCTCTGGTCAACCTCAAAGACAGACAGAAGGCAGGATAGAAAGTTAGGAGTCAGAGATCAAATAGAAAGATAGTTTAAACATTTGAATTATTTATTTATTCCTTTTAAAAACCTGCCTTTGCCTTTTGTTTCATACAGCTCAAGAAAAAAAAAAGAAATTAGAGAATTAAATATTAAGGTTAAAATTTTATTTTTTAAAATATTATATCATAATACCATTTAAATGTTTACATGTCTAGCTGTATGAAGAGAATACAAGACCTTGAATTTATTTATCACCTCCTCAACTGCAGTTCAGAAGCATGATAGAATCTTACTGATTGCAAGACATTTTTTGCATAGTAAAAAAATAATTATTTTAAAAAATCTTGCAATGATTTATGGAGATTTAATATATTTTTAGATCAAATAGAATAAGAAATAAAATSAACCGACTTCAAAGCTGAAGTTTTTAATCCTTTATTTTTCAAGCTTTGTCACTGAATTGAAAGAACATAATAATTATAAGGTAGGTTTATAATTAAATGGGGGAAATGCTGAACGTATGTGCTGATATAAAAAAGAGCAAGATGCCAACAGCAAAGCATGAAATTCATTTCCCTAAAACTTCTTCAGTTTCTTTTTGTCTCCAAGGAACACATGTTCTAGTTAACTTAAAGTTATTATTTCTCTACCTTTATGGCATGCCTGTGGCGCTGTGCAAGGTRATCAGGCAAATGCAGGTGCTCGGGGAAAGTTATGGCTGCTTTAGATCTTTCACTAATGGCATCAAACACACCATTTTTATGTGYACTGTATTGCATGATGGAGCTCTTGTCACGGAGCTGAGGGGGGAATAATGGAATATTGGTAAAGAGGATTGTAAACACTCTTGGGTGACTTGCAGCCAGGGTGTTTGGAAWCACATAGATCTTAGGAATTGTTGTTTGGCATTGTGTGCAGAACAAGTAGAACATCTCTGTTTAGATAACTTGGGGGCAGCCTGTGGAACATGCTTGAGATTTCTGCCCTGCTGTGGGAAAGATCAAAGCAGAGTGGTGAATGACACCTGCAGGAATCCCTGACACACAGGGCAAACAGCAGGTTGGCTCATTCTCCAACACAGGCTGAGCTCTGTGGAGTCTGTGAGAATGTGCACACACCCGTGTGACACTGCCCAGGTACCGCTTCAGGGGTTCCCTGTTCAACAAGGCAGTGAAAATAAATTTATTCTTGGCATTTCATCGGTGCTCATGCCTGCATCCTGCCTGTTCCTGCTCACACACACTTAGTTTTTATACAGAATCACAGAATCTTCAAGGTTGAAAAAGATCTCCAAGATCATCACGTCCAACCTTTGACCAGTCWTCACCTTTCAGCTGGATGGGGACACTGAGTGCCACATCCTGTCATTTCCTGAACACCCCCRGGGATGGAGACTCCACCACCCCCTGGGCAGCCTATTCCAGTGATTGAAAACCCTTTCCATGGAGAAATTCTTCCTGATGTCCAACCTGAATTTCCCCTGGCACAACTTGAGGCCATTTCCACTTGTCCTATTTTTTGTTGCCTGGGAGGAGAGCCAGACCCCCACCTGGCTGCACCCTCCTGTCAGGGAGTTATAGAGAGTGATAAGGKCCCTCTTGAGCCTCCTTTTCTCCAGGCTGGTCCCCTCCAGCTCCCTCAGCTTCTCTTCATTTGGAGGGAAGAAGAGACCCTTCCTCAGTTCTGTTCCCTTTTCTGGACACACTCCTCCTTCAACGTCCTTGCAATGAGGGTCCCAGAACTGGGAACAGGATTAGAGGTGGGGTTTCAGCAGTGCCCAGCCCAGGGAACAATCATTTCCCTAATCAAACACCACTAGCCAATACCCCACACTTTTCATTTACATTGGAAATTCCTATCTGCTTAAGATATTCTTAAATATTATAACCCTTCTATAACCCACAGGAGAATAAACACAAGGGTACCCACAGAAGTGTATCTTTGTAATTTAAGTGTATCACTTAAATTATAGAGAAATACAGTTAGAATTTTTCTATTCTTACATTAAATGATCAGTGTTTTTGCTTAACCAAATAACCAGCTTCTTTAAAGGATGAAGTAACCAGCTCCTTCATGTTTCTTTAACTCTGAGTACTCCTTACTAAGCCATAGCTTGCCAGTAAACAGAATTGCAATTTCAAGAGGAAGGTATCAATGTCCTCTCAATTTATTAAAAAATTCTTTAGGGTCTCAACGGATTAAACCATACTATACTCAGAAAAAAAAAAGGCAGTAATTCTTTACATTAGCATCAAATCAACACTGCAGATTTGTGTTCCAAAAAGATGATGAGAAACTTGCAAAGATTGCAGAAAAAGCTTAAATCTCTAAGGAGTTCAAAATTGAGTTGAGTGAAAGYAAAAGGATTCCCATCCAGGGCCTTMTGCTTCCCTTCTCACCAAGCTCCAGAGAGCTCTAAACTGARGATTCTTTGGGTTAAAAATCTTGATAAGCTTCTTAAATGTATCTATACTCAATTGGTATAATTAAAATATCATAAATCCCTTAAAAGTTTCATTTCAAAAGCTCTTCATAGATGTCTGCTAGCTGTATATAAAGTGTTAAAAAAGAGGAGCAGGATTTTAAGCATGGAGCCCCAGAAATACTTTCCAATTCAATACTCAAGAGACCTTCAAGAACGCTGAAGAAACTGAAAKTTAAAGGCACTGGAAATAGTCAACATATTCAGCAACAATATGCTTGTCATTCTTTGATTGAAATTCAAGTTGGWGAAACTCTGAGCAAACTATAAGGAATGAAGGATGCCTCTAAAAAACGCCTTCCTGAGGTTTTTGAAAATATCATAAAAGGGAATAAGGCTGTAGAAACCACAGTGTGCAGTCACTGGAATAAATAAACTTAAAATAYTCCTCATTTTTCCCTGATACTTCCCAAAGCACCATAAACTCAGGAAATATAAAAAGTTCTCAAGGTATTCTTGACAGTCCAGAATGTCAAGAACAGAGCATTACCAGGAGGACAGTTCTCAACTACATCACTTGTATCTACATCCATCCTRAACAATATCTAATTTCAGTTTGGTCTTTATTCTGTTTCCCTTTCCAAAACAACTGCATTTRTTCAGGAAGGGCAGATCCATCTCGTGTATGTCTTATGAAGACAGATATTTTTCCTCCCTATTCACATACTACAAAGCCTCTACAGAAATTAGAATGGGTTTTTATCCTTTCATTAACAAATCAAAGTTTATGATACATCTTTCTGTCTCGCATTTCTGGAGTAAGAACTAAAAAGAGCTTAAAAGCCATGGGTAATTAAGAATATCCTCATTTAGACAAATTTAAAAAAAAATTCTACTTCTGATCTCACAATAGCTTAGAGATGAGTAAGGGATAAGGTTTGACCTCTTCATCTTTATTATTAGATATTTCAACTTGTGTTTCAGGCAATTAAAAGTTATGTTCTCAGTAGAGGACAAACAGGACACATCTGGAGTTCACAGTGAATGATCTGGACACTCTATTAGCAAGCAGCCCCATGGACAATGAAGATACCATATTTTATATATTTTTCAGACATGATTTCAAATCAAATCAAGAATAGCAGTCATGCACCTGTGATAAGATGCATTTTTATTAGAARATTGGCATAATGAGTTCTCATCATCTATGAAAAGTCCCATTATCTGGTGACTAAACAGCACATTATCAGTGAAATAAAAAATTACAAAAATGAACTCAATTTAGCCTGAAAAGGTTATTGTCAAGTGTATTTCCAGATGGAAATTCCTTTAAAAAATATATAAGAAAACAAGATCTTTTGTGAAATATTATAAAGATCTGTCTTAACAAACTCTAAAATTCCAAACCAAAAGGTGTCAAAATAATTCATGATACTGAAAAAATCACCATATACAACTGGACTTGAGAGGGATGATTGAAATTGGTTATGCTCCTAAGCAACATGTTAAATATCATTATGTTAATGGAAAATATGATTTGTTCAATTTCACTGCTCTGTTACTTCACTGTTCCCAGAATACCATCCCTCCTTGCAATAGGATTGCCATTACAAGGARTCAAGGAATAAAAACCAAAGCATTCCTCTGAGTAGGAAAAATACTCCATTATCTGCATGCGTTCTGCAACCTCTCTAATAAGGCTTAYAATTTCCTTTAGAGTCTAAAAAAGTCACTTTCTAATTTCTGAAATATTACAATTAAAACCAGAAAGCTACATTATCAGTGGACCTGGAAGGGGTAAACTTCTTTATCTGTATAACTGGAAATATTGTAACAATGACAGCAATAGTGGGAAAGTTATTTTTTTTTTTTAAATTTGTTGATTTCACAGATTTTCTGAGACTTTTCTTTTTCACAAATCAAGCCACAGATTAAAGAAATTTCATTTTGTTTACCACCTTATGTGCTTTTATATCAAGTACATTTAATTGATAAACACTGTTCATCTTGGTATGAGAACATTGCACTACAAAGAGTCACAGAATCACAGAACACAAAGTCACGTCTGATGTACCTGTGGGAGCTCTTCTTGTTCCATTCAGATTCAACACTAGATGGTTTTTGGCTTTCTTAATCCCAATCCTGCATGCTCTGGCATTATCTTCCCCCAGGATCTACATGTCTTGGATACAACCGAGAAATTTATGCTAGTTATGTGCACAGAGCAATTATAAGAAAGTTCAAGTAACGTTTTCCTTTGACTGGTAACAGATTTGGGTTGGGACTTTTTGTTGCTGGTTGGTTGGGGTTTTGGGGGGCGGGGTTATATTTGCTTGGTTTAGTTATGGTTTTGGTTCCAGTCAGAAGCTGGTTTTACATATATAATATATATGATCTTACATACATAATGACCTGTTGTTTATAAATATATAAAGAACTACACAAAACTTCCCAGTGAGCCTTAAATAACAGTAGTGCTGCTCACTACAAAATTTTGATTAAAACAGGAGCATTCATTCTCTGTGAGACAGAACAGCAACAACCCACAACTCTTGGTTAGATGTCAAAAACACCGACAAAACATACAACAGGACATTATGTTGCTTCTGGGAATTGCTCCCCACCAAGGCAAGATACCCAGAGATTTGAGCTTTGCTAAAGTGGTTACTCATTCATAGCCATCAGTGATAATTTTGTCATGGGTAGGAGGAACATTGAGCAGAGCAAAAAGATAAAAATACTGGAAGTGACAAAGTTATTTCCCATAGCTCACTTTTATTTCATAAGAATGAACTTGTGGAAAATTTTCTGTCAGAGYTAGCCTGTGAATTGGATTCACTCAGGAATATCACAGTCTGTCTTCCTTGTGAGGACATGTTATATTCCAGTAAGGAGATTTCAGAAGAGTTGGACGACATTATCTTTGATGCAATTCCTTTCTTGTTTTGTCAGTGGTAATTTTAGTCTGGTGAGACTTGTGACTTCACCCCTTTTTTTTTATATTCCTTGCTGTTGATAGTTTCCTGGAAACTTTCCAGTTTTCATAGGTTTGTTAATGACATGCCTATTGACAKGAGAGCTGAAAATTCAAACACACTGCTTTGTGCTTGAGACAAAAGAAAACTAAAATGATACAGTATCAAAGCCCTGTGGAATTTTTTTACTTAGCATAAAGGAAATTCATTAGATATCAACTACGGAGCTGTAATCTAGTGTTTCACCCATGGGAAAACCCCATTCCTGAACAGCCATCCTCTGCAATGACAGCTTGTGGCCCTGCTCCTGAGTGAGCCATGATTCCCCAAACTCCCACCAAGCCCACGAGTCATTAGGAGTGCAAAAGCCAGCACTTCCAGCACCCCTGAAGGAAGATATTTAATGTAAGGGTCTTGTGGCAATCTCCCATTGTATAATGGGAAATTTCCATTTGTGAGAAAAGGACATTTTAGACTAATCCATCTGGTAAGGCGAGAGTTCCTGCAGAGTTTTGAACTCAGGGGARCCAGGAGAGGCTGTCTGAGAGAGAGGAGTGCCCTGGTCAGACAGCTGCTCCTGGCCTTGCTGCTCCGATGGAGCTGCTTCAAGCAGTGTTGTTGACCTGGCAGTCACTGTTTCAAACAAGATGAAGTTACTCACTGCAGCACAAGACAGCCTSAAGTCAATGGGATCAGGAGTTACTGCCTCACAGGGAGCAGCATATTTCTGCAAGGCAGCTGTTTCTGGCTCTCTTTGAGTTTCTGCAACTGTCCAAGATGTATCTTTTTCCTTAAAAAATTGTGGAATAGTGTATCAACTTACAATTAAAATTTAACCAGGTTTCATCCAAAGAATGAGGAATACAGGGTCCAATCTGATCTCTCTCACAAAAAAAAGGTCCATGTCATAATAATATTAGTGCCATTAATGAATAAAAAGGAAAATATATCAGCAGTGTATCAAAGATCTTACCTCAGATATTTCCATTTTCTCTAAATAAGACACAAAGAACAGGACTTTCGTATTATAATGTTTCTACTGATCATTCACTTATGCTATACATGACAAAATTGATATTTGCTAATCACTACACATGTAATAGTAACAGATATAGATGAAGTAACTTACACTGAGCACATTATGCTAATACTCAAAAAGTTGGGGCTTGCAGAGGAAAGCCATTACGAACTACAGCTAGATAACTGAAGGACAGATTTTACATGCATCTTAATTTCTACATACACTTCAAAGTAAGATATGACCAAATTTCTAATGTTCTAGAATATTCAGCAGATTGGTATTTTCCAATTATACTGCCACATCTTCAGTTACTATTTAAAACCATTCTGAGCAGACAGAACAAAGCAAGGCAGGTTCTGCTGGACTAACCTGATCTTCTTTGACAAGGTGACCAACCAAGTGGATGAGGGCAAAGCTGTGGATGTTATCTGCCTGGGCTGCGGTAAAGCCCTCAACARCATTTCCCACAGSATTCTCCTGGAGAAAGTGGCTGCTYCATGGCTTGGAMAGRTGMACTGTTTGGATAAAAAWTCTGCCWGGATGGCTGGGCCCAGAGAGKGGTGGGGAAGGGAGATAAATCCAGTTGGTGGTCGGTCACAAGTGAGGTTCCCCAGAGCTCAGGACTGGGGACAACCCTGTTTAATATTTTGATCAACAAAATGAGGGGATCAAGGGCACCCCAGTCAGCTGCAGATGACACCAAGCTGGGCAGGAGTGTTGGTCTGCTGGAGGGCAGAAAGGCTCTGCAGAGGGACCAGGGCAGGTTGTATCCCTGGGCTGAGGGCAGTGCTCTGAAGTTCAACAAGGAAAGTGTCGGGTCCTGCTCTTGGGTCCCCCCTGCACTGGGACAGAGTGGCTGGAAAGCTGCAGGGCAGGAAAGGTACTGGAGACCCTGGTTAACAGCAGCTGAACATGAGCCAGCGCTGCCCAGGTAGCCAAGAAGGCCAATGGCTCCTGGCCTGGATCAGCAATGGTGTGGCAGCAGGACCAGGGCAGGAATTGTCCCCCTGTGCTGGGCACTGGTCAGGCCACACCTCAAATCCTGTGTCCATTTCTGGGTTCTCACTGCAAGAAGGACATTGAGGGGCTGGAGTGTCCAGAGAAGGGAACAGAGCTGGGGAAGGGTCTGGAGCACAAATCTGATGAGGAGCAGCTGAGGGAGCTGGGGGGCCTCAGCCTGGAGAAAAGGAGGCTTGGGGGGACCTTCCCACTTTCTACAATTCCCTGACAGGAAGGTACAGTCATGTGGGGATCAGACTCTGCTCCCAAGGAACAAACAGCAGTACAAGAGGAAACGGCTTCAAGTGGCACCAGGGGATGTTTAGATGGGGTTTTAGGGAAAATGTCGTCTCTGAAATGGTGATGAAACGTTAAAATTAGGTGCCAAGGGAAATGGTGTGATCACCATCTGTGGCAGTATTCAAAAATTGTCTAGATGTGGAACTTGGAGACCTGGTTTACCAGTGGAAATGACAGTGTTTGCTGTATGGTTGGACTCGATGAACTTAAAAGTCTTTTCCAATCCTAATAACTGTGATTCTATGCTCATTTGATACCTGGGTTTCCTGAAGTGTTTTGAACCGCTGTGAAATTGTCAGTCATCATCAACATGTCTGATTTTTACGATAAAACCAAATAAAGCATTATTAGGACTCTAACTATTACAGCTAGTGTCAAAGTACCAAAGATTAAAAAAATCCTTTTGGTTTTAGGACTGATCTCAGCTGATTAGCCTTTTGAGACCCTACATCAAAAATACATAAATGTGAAAAGCTTTAAAGGAAATATATGAGAGTACCSGGGGGAAAAGTGATGTTACTTTTTATACCTGAATGTGCACTGTATGTACACCTTGCAAATTAGACATTGTCARTCACTTTCATTAACTGGGAAAGAAATCTGTAGTTTCTCCAGATGTGAAAGCTTGCTCAGTTTACTGGCGGGAAAGTGGTCATTAATTATTCTATTGTTGTGTTGTCATCACTTACATTAGCAKATGATGATTGCAAGGAGGAAGAGACTTGCTGAAAGTTGTTTTAGGCTTTTCTATGTGCATGCTAATCAGACCACTGCAGAAGGTAAAATTCCTGATTTAATTGGACATTACCTGGCCTGTTTTCAGCCCAAACCAGGATTCAGTGCACTTGTACCGTATCAAATGAAGGGCAAACACTGCAGACAAAAAAGAAGTTCTGCCTTCAGCCTGGAGCTGTTTTTAGAGCTGTGCCTAGGTTTACAAGGACAGCCCAGTCAACCACCCTCTCTTCGAGCTGATTAAAAAAAATTCTCTTGCAATTATTCAGGTGGATTTTCTTTCAGATTAGACTATAAAGTGAGATCCTTATTAAAAGATTAAGGGAAAAATTAACTCGTTTAAAGCAACACATAATTATAAAATTCAGCTTATCAAAATTACARAAAAATGTTTGCTGAAAAGCTTGAGGGTTTTTTCATAACATTTTTATTAACATTTCAGTTTAACCTCTTTTGAAAACCTATATATAAACTAATGTATCCAGGGTGACTAATGAAATGTAAAGTTCATCATACCTTTTTAAGCAATATAAAAAGCCTTGTCGCAAAAAAGTGTTACATAACAAATTACTTTTAAAGATAGCAATACCATGAATCTTTTCCAAACATAATTTATGCTTCCTTTAAAAAATATTATTGCAGAACCTTAAATACATCACCAATATTTTTTTTCCTAGATTTTCTGGAATCAAGAGAAAATAAAATTGGAGATAAAAAGGTTCAGTCAAACCCACAGGACCACTACCATGCAAACTCCAGCATCTCCTGTTGGATGGTCAGTGGAGTCCTTGGCATACTTCACCTTGAAGGATCCTGGGAACCTGCAGGAGCAAATTCCACAGGTACAAGTTTTGCAGGTACATCCAAAGGTACTGTCACTAGAGGCGAATGAAGTCTGTATTTTGCCTCCAGGTTTCACTGCTATTTACTGAAAGRASARAGCAATTTGTTCAGCCCCCTGTAGYTCYATGTCTCCTGCTCTAGGTCCTATTCAATAACCAAGTCTTCTGCAGCATTTTTTCTCTTCTCACCCAGAAACATTTTTTTTATCAGTTCTCCATTCTCAGACAGCTGAAAATACTAAAACACCTCAAAGTATTGACTGAGAGCAAAATGCATCTGAGAGCCAGCCCTAGATTAAACTACAAAACTACAAAAGTTAAATCAGCACAAATTCTTACAGCTGACTGTGGCTCATAAACCGTCTAAAATTTTAGTATTTTTGGCTTGCTTAATATTCCTAGATGAACTACACATACAACCATGCCTATTTCTGTATTTTATAGGTTTATATACATGAAACAACAGAGGACCTGCCTCCTTCCCACAGTCTTGGAGTAAATACTTGTCATTTCATGTGCACTGAAGGCAACCAGCTTGAATGTGAAAATACATTAAAAAACACGTCTAAAGAAGATATTACACACTCTTAGCTTGCTGGAGATATATCCACACTTAGAAAAGACTATCCATTACATTTTTAGTCAGCTAGATTTCACATAACACACTGAATTATGAACTAATTATAATTATTTACTGCCTTTTATTCTATGAAATAAAAATCTTCTGTTAAAACCTATTTTAAAAAGTCAAATTCTGACATAAAACTATGGCAAATTATAGTCAAGAGAATTATTGATGAAATGTGTTTACACAACTAATAAATAGAATAATAGCAATAACATGCTTCTAAAGACCTCCTTCTCTGACAACATTCTGATATAAGTTTGGAATTTAAACCTTTTCTGAACATCAATACCACAAAATGGTATATAATAAACAATGAAAAAATAAATATAAACTATAAAAAAATTATTCTCATTGTTAGGTTTAAGTGCCATAGGAAGTATCCATGGCTTATAGAACAGTTGTTTCCAGTAGAAGAGTTTTTTTTTTTGTTTTTTTTTTTTTCAAATTATCATTAATGTCATATATTTCAATGAACTCCAATAGTAAAAATGCTCTTTTTGAAGATTTTTCTTTTGTTTTAATTTTTAAGTTTCTTGATCATCACAGCTATTAGTACACAATAATTAAACTCTGAAAAGGCCCTTCTAGCAATCATCAGAAAATGCTATTTTTTGAACAGTAGTTCAAGAGAAACACTGATTTTAAGGAGTAATTCAGATTTTACTAAGCTCTGTTATAAAGTATTTTTAAAAGTCTTTCTTCAACTTTTCCTTCCATTATCAATGGTTCAAGGTTACTTAAAAAAGCTAGAAATTACTTTAAGACTTTATAGATTTTGCACTACTTTTCAGTGAAGGCATATCAAGAATCCTGCTAACAAAATCACACGAGTTTTACATTGGYATAAGTGTTAAGGGAAATCAGAGTTAAGCTCCATAGACTTTTTTTTTTTTTTAAGTGATTCTGTTATATTTCATTTTCTGATTGACAGTATTGAGAAAAAGGGAATAAGAAAGGAGAGTTTTTTAAAAGTAATTTCCATTATATGGAGAAAAATGCTGACTGCTTTTCTTGAGGAGGAGTGTGAGTGTTCAATACTAGTTTTTGAGGGAGGAGGGGTTAATCTTAGGAGAAGAGTTTCTTCTGTACAAAACTATCCTGTTGCCTGATTGCACTATTCTTCTATGCTATCAAGTCTGAATTGCACTTTTTATAAGGTCATGCCTTAATAAATAAATAAAGCATATCCAAAGTCACAGCCTGCAATTATGCTCTAGAATAATAATACCAACTCCTGATATCTTTTCTTCTTTGTATAACAAAATAGTTCATGATAGTACACTTGGAAAACTTGCCATCTTGTCACTCAAATAGTCATATCTGAATACTGTGTGCAGATTGGAAAACTTCTTGTAACATTGATTGGGTTACTTGCAATCAGTCTTGGGTTACATTGATCATTTAATTTCCACGGCCATGAATCATAGTTTTAGCTGACTTTAAGGGTGACCCCCAGTTATGATGAACATAAAGGCCAAAGGAAGATCTAAAAAAATATTAGTCTATTATTTGTATCAGATTAATTTTAYCAAACTAGTTCTTAATTCAATGTCCTGAAGTCACTGTTGCATTTCAAACTCTTGGCTAATCAAAGTTAAAAGCCTTGTATGAGGTTTAACAGAAGGTCTGMCTGACCAAAAGTGAGCAGCAAGGAGGAAAATTACTTTGTTTACTGGGAAGAGCTGTCCAAGTGCTTTGTGAGATTACTTCCTGCTGCCCAGGAAGGACTGTGTAATGTGGCTCCAGAAAAAGGCTTTTTTCTGCTGTCAATACCACACAAACCACTCAGCCCTCTGTGTGAACACTATCATCTCATATGCAAAAGAAGGAAGAAGAAAGGCAGGAAGGAGAATCAATGGCTTCCTTATTGCTCTGGCATCCCTTATCATTCTTTCTCACTAATCTGCATCCTCACATCTCCTCCATTTACCAAGCTGATTCAGCATTCTTCCCTCTCCTACCGTTTAACAGAAAGATATTTAAACATTACATATTAACTACTTTCCCCCTTTTCTAATTCTTCCTGACTTTTTGCCTTCTCAGTCCATCTGTTTCCCCCAGGATCTTGCAGCTCTTTTCTCCCTCTTCTGCCTGCTGTCTATACCTCTACCTACTGTTGGCTGGCTGCCTCCTCATCTGCACMCTGTTTGCATCTGCTTCAAACTTCTCTTTTATGATAGGACAGTGTTTACCATCCTACTAAGCCTGTGAACACGTAGCACATTTTATCTTATCACCTCCTGCACACCAGCACCAWCCACAGAAGTATCTCCCATTCTTCCCTGCCGAGAAATGAGCCTCCTGTCTACTCCTGTGAACATCTTTCCCATCTCACATCATCTACATCCTGCCTCTTTAGGCTTTTCTTCAGAGACTATGCTTTCATTGAGAAGGAGGGGAAAGGGGGAAAATATACCAGCCAAGATGCACAGAAACTGAGGGGAAAGCAAGTAAAACAAGCAAAATCATGCAAAACTTGTGGCTAGGGACTATTACTGCACYCTCAGCCTAACAGCATTCTCACTGCTCTGTCTTCTGTGCTAGCAGAGCAGTCCCCATTGAATTGTATTACTGTCCATAGGATGTAATGCTCTACTTAATCCCATTGGTAGTGAAATCATTCCATTCATTTATCTTCATCCTTTCTTACTTTCCCTGTCCATACTTTTTCCCTCAGTGAGTCGCTGTCATGGTTTCACCCCAGCCAGCAGCACACCCCACACAGCCACTCACTCATCAGTGAGATTAGGGAGAGAATTGGAAGGATAGAAGCTGGAAAACTCATGGGATGAGGTAAAGACAATTTAACAGGGAAAGCAAAAACTGCCTGAGCAAGGAAAGCAAAACAAGGAATTAATTCAGTGCTTCCCTTGGACAGGCAGGTTTTCAGCATCCCCAGGAGAGCAGGGCCCCATCACATGAAATTGGTTACCTGAGAAGCCATCACTCCAAACATTCATATTTTCCTCCTTCTTCCCCCAGTTTCCTATACGGAGCATGATGTCATATGGTCTGGAATGTCCCTTTGGTCAGTTTGGGTCACCTGTCCTGGCTGTGCCTCCTCCCAAAYTCCCCTGCACCCTCCCAGTGTGAGAGCRGARAGGGCTTTGGCTCTGTGCAATCCCTGCTCAGCAATAACAAAAACATCTCTGCATTATCAGCCCTGWGTTCAGCACAAATCCAAAACACAGCTCCACACCAGCCACTGGGAAGAAAATTAACTCTACCCCAGCCAAAACCAGCACAGGAGGGTGAACTGCAGTGCCATCAGCCTCAAAGATGCAGGTGCAGCACAGACCTCAGGAGAGACATTTTGCTGTTTATATTTTCTGCTCCATTATTTCCTGCCAACCTTCCCTATTTATTTGATTTTTTTTCTCTTACTGGTAGCTGAATATTGAGTTCTTGTTTTCATAGAAATTATCACCTCTGACTGAGATAATTTTCCTGACTGGTGATGGCTAATTTGGAGCCTATCAAAGCAAACAGGGCAGTTTTGACCACAAGCATTAATTTGTGTTTACTAACGCTAGATTTCATCTCCATCCTATGTGTCATCCACTCAGTATCCTGCTGCATTTCCTCACTGCTGGATTTGTTCTGCCCTGAACAACCATAAACCATTTAAAAACTGTTGCCCTTTCTGGGGGGATCGTTCCAAACATATGAAAAAGCATACAATGCTTTTCCCAAGTGTGACCCAAAGATAAACTCTTTAAGTTTCGTTAGACTTCAAGTAGTCCTTTGGCAACTTAAATGTGAAGCTTTCTAAGCCAATGTTTGGATCTCGAGTGCTTCTGACAATATATATAAGAAAAAAAAAATTATTGAGGGATATAGATGATAGCACATAATTTTAAACCTCTTTGTCTTGAGAAATAACTCATTTATGAAAASTATGGTGTGATGTTAATAAAATGATAATTTTCTTGTTGATGATTAACTAAGTCATACATCAKTCATTGGAGCTGCAGACTGAGTTTCACTTGACTCAGAGACAGCAAAGTGTTATGTGAATTCATGACATTTCCATTTTTGCTTGTTAGCTTTCAACCCAGAAACTTCCTCACTGTTTATACATTGAAATAATGTATTAATGGGCAAATTAACAGGAAGAAAGAAATTTAAGAAAATTATTCCAGAGTAGCCTGGAATGGATGCTAAGACAAGAAAAGGATTAAGGGGCTTCCAGGTGATCTAACTTAKCATTATATATTTGTTTCATTGTCATGTAACACTCACTAAAATTGAGAATGCAATCCACCCTCAGAGTTGTACTGATATATTTCTACCTTCACTGGATAATCATGGGCTCTGAGTGCCTTTCTTATTCGAATCCATAATGAACACTTATATATTCATAAATATATGAATATTTAGTTTTGAAAAGTCCAAAAGGCCAATGTATATACACTAATATAATTTAGGCTTTGTAATATCAGAACTTCTGGTGTTATTTATTCAGTAGGTTGTGCTGGGGATGACAATAAAATGTATGAACCAAAATAGAACTAATTTATTTTTTTTCTTGAAGCTTTTATTGTTACAATATGCAATATAAATACCTCTGTTTCAGTCACCTAAACATTTCTCCAASCCATCCCAGCTGCTAAGTTGATCTGCATGGCAGAATCCCACATGTGAGTTCTGCAATACAGACTTGTCAGATATTTCTTTGTTTCTGAGCATAATTAGCTCCCCCACTCCCCTATCCAAACCATCTTTAATTACATTTTTAGCCATGAAAGGAAGAACAGCCCATTTTATCTTGTAGAAACAGATTAGTTTCTAGAGCATGAGGAATTGCATTAAAAATATAGATAGAGAGGTTTGAAGAATGATACTGGAAGTAATAGGCAAACTTTAAAATATTTAGAAATCCCTTTTGAGAGAAATGAGTGTGGACATTTTAGCCACTTAACAATCTAAAGTTTAGATTCACAGTGAGGTATTTCATATTCTACTGAGGTTTTTAGCTTTCCAGTTGCATCAGATTTTAAAGGTATTTAAAACTCAACAGTTGTTGGTGACTGTATCTTGAATCACCATTTATGAATCCATTTGCAATGGATTACTCATTTTATTTYTTGAACTGGCAGTTCCCAACATTCTGGAAGCACATAAAAAACACACAAAACTTCTCCAGCCCCAGACTACCAGGAACAAATTTTCAATATGTGAATCACAACAGTGAAGTTTTATGTTACACACTTATATCAAGACAGCCTACTAAAATCACAGTGCTTGCATCCAAATAACTCTGAAAGGGCACCATGAAGCAGGAATATCTGTCTGATAATATATCTATAATATAGAAAGGCTTTAAAAGAGGTGTTGACATGTTTAAGAGGGCACTTGCCCACTCTCTACTTCTTTTATCCTCACTACTGGGTTCCTGTCATAGAATCATGGAATGACTTGKGGTGGGAGGGACCTCAAAGATCCTGTCATTTCAACCCCGCTGTCATGAACAGTTACTGTGTTGTTTTCTTCGTGCAAGTAAAGGCTTTAATCAGACAAGTAGATAAGGATGAACTAGGTCAGGAAATCAGTTTGAGTTGAATTTAAAGATTTCTTAATTTATATATATATATGTAATCAATTTTGCCAACACTTAGCGGAGCCACAAGCAAAAGAAGTAGCAGAAAAGAGAGAAAGGTGTCATTCTCTCTTGATGGTATTGATACATGAACAAAACCAGTGAACTACCACAAAAATAATCCCAGTATAATCTCAAAATTTCAATCATATTTTGCTTAAGGAAAGCTGAAAAACATTATGGTGTCTCCCCAACAAACATAACCTTACATTATAGGCACACCAACAATTGCTTTAAACAGTTATAGTCCGACAATCTCATGTCACTGAGCTAAAATCCAAATGGAAGTTATTCTTAGGTAGAATTTGCTGTTTTCAGAAYTCAAAGAGTCCTTCATCCCTTACTATGAGAAAGTTATGGCTGCTTTTAAATTGATACATAGGGATAGATCCAAAAAATAGGTGAAAAATTCTAATTTAGGAAATAAACAAATAAGTCAGTAACATGTAAATGCAACATGAGCAGAAGGAAATACATGAAAGATGCAACATGAAAATTTGACATGAACAGGCATCAACAATTTGAAATTAATTTAGGATCAAGAAAGAACAACATGCAAATCTGAATAGCAAAGAAAACCCCAGAAGGTCACATAACCTGCTTAGGATATCATTACACAAGGAATTTATAATAAAAAGCAACACAATTTATATTATTTAAAAGAAAAATAAAGTGGGATKCATATTTATATAGAGAGGCTGAGAATAAAAGAAATCTAACATACATCAAAGAGCAGTGCCAAATCATATACTGGGATTATCCCAATTCATAACTGGGGAAAAAACACCTGAAGTGCAGTGTGGGAAAAATAAATAAAATTAAACCATTTCTCCATCCAAACTGAATTTTAACTAGTTTTGTTTCATCTATGGGCATGAGGTGGCTTCTTTCCTTTAGGTGTTTGAAAATTTGTTATGCAGATTGGAAGTTGAACATTAAAATATCACAATAAAATTAACCATTTTTATTCTATTTTTTTTAAAATGTAGACAAATTGAAATATAAAAAATGCCTACATTTAGATTATTTCTACCTCTGCCCGTACAGATGATGAGTATGCCTTCATTTTTCGTATAGATCCATTCAAGACAATGAAGGGAAATAAGAGAGGCTGCCTTCACTTGCTTGCACTGAATTCTCATATAGACATTCCAAGGATTTGAGTGGATAAAGTCTCTAACCTTAAAAAGGTGCAACAGAAAGTCTGGAAGTGCTGAATGTCAAATACCTGAGCTCTTCCACAATAACTTTTCCATTAGAAACATTCTGCACTAAACATGTTTATTTGTCAAGGTAATCAATATGTAACCTTTTCCAAACTAAACCAACACACAYGCTTTTAGTAGGATCTTGAAGCCATTCCCTCTTGTCCTGTCAGTAAATGCCATTGCCAGAAGTCACTCTTCAGCTTCATTAAAAAGACTCCTTTAGGTATTGGGAGCTGTTTTAGGGCCTTGTCCAAGSTGACCAACCCCAGCTCAGTGGGGTCTCAGCAGAGGGGGACAGAGGGGCAGAGTCACCTCCCCCGACCTGTTGGTCAGAAGAAGACCAGAAAAAGAAGAAGAAGGGAAAAAATCCTCCA